>NC_092633.1:63037655-63337655 GCF_039555335.1 Amphiura filiformis
CAAACTAATATGCCTCCAGGCGCAATTTTACCGTGTTAAAGGTATGGGAAGGAGGCATATTAGTTTGGACTTTTGGAGGCATATTAGTTTGGGCAAAAAAATTCTTCTTTAGAGCAGATCTCCCTTCTTTGTAGTTGCCCCCCAAAACAAACCAAGCCCCTCTTTCAGCTTAGATTATCCCCCAAAAGAAATCCCCTTTTCTCACCCTCCGGGCGGGTATTAATTTGTACTCTCTATATACTAGCTCTCTAATATGCCTCCAGAGGCGATTTTACCGTGTTAAAGGTATGGGAGGGAGGCATATTAGAGAGCTAGTATAGCGTCTTCCAAAATATATCGACACTCTACATACTAACTCTCTAATATGCCTCCAGACGCAATTTTACCGTGTTAGAGGGAGGGAGGGTATGGGAGGGAGGCATATTAGAGAGCTAGTATATAGCGTCTTCCAAAATATATCGACACTATACTAACTCTCTAATATGCCTCCAAACGCGATTTTACCGTGTTAAAGGTATGGGAGGGAGGCATATTAGAGAGCTAGTATAGAGAGTGTCCAAATTAATACCACCAGAGGGTGAGAAAAGGGATTTCTTTTGGGGATAATCAAAGCTGAAAGAGGGGCTTGGTTTGTTTTGGGGGGCAACTACAAAGAAGGGAGATCTGCTCTAAAGAAGAATTTTTTGCCCAACTAATATGCCTCCAAAAGTCCAAACTAATATGCCTCCAGGCACAATTTTACCGTGTTAAAGGTATGGGAGGGAGGCATATTAGTTGGGACTTTTGGAGGCATATTAGTTTGGGCAAAAAATTCTTCTTTAGAGCAGATCTCCCTTCTTTGTAGTTGCCCCCCAAAACAAACCAAGCCCCTCTTTCAGCTTTGATTATCCCCCAAAAGAAATCCCCTTTTCTCACCCTCCGGGCGGGTATTAATTTGTACTCTCTATATATACTAGCTCTCTAATATGCCTCCAGAAGCGATTTTACCGTGTTCAGGGTATGGGAGGGAGGCATATTAGAGAGCTAGTATAGCGTCATCCAAAATATATCAACACTCTATACTAACTCTCTAATATGCCTCCAGAGGCGATTTTACCGTGTTTAAGGTATGGGAGGGAGGCATATTAGAGAGCTAGTATATAGCGTCTTCTCAACACTCTATACTAACTCTCTAATATGCCTCCAGAGGCGATTTTACTGTGTTTAAGGCATGGGAGGGAGGCATATTAGAGAGCTAGTATATAGCGTCTTCCAAAAGATATCGACACTATACTAACTCTCTAATATGCCTCCAGACACGATTTTACCGTGTTAAAGGTATGGGAGGGAGGCATATTAGAGAGCTAGTATATAGAGAGAGTCCAAATTAATACCCGCCCGGAGGGTGAGAAAAGGGATTTCTTTTGGGGATAATGTAAGCTGAAAGAGGGGCTTGGTTTGTTTTGGGGGGCAACTACAAAGAAGAGTGATCTACTCGCAAGAAGAATTTTTTTGGCCCGAACTAATATGCCTCCAAAAGTCCAAACTAATATGCCTCCAGACGCAATTTTACCGTGTTAAAGGTATGGGAGGGAGGCATATTAGTTGGGACTTAGGGTTAGGGTTTAGGCTAAGGGATATGCTTAAAATTATGTTACAGCTCATGATGATGGCGTACCTAGTCAACCCTAACCCTAATTCAACCCTAACTCTAATAACCCAAACCCCTTCTACCAAACCTACGTAGGCCTACAGGGATTAAATTGGAAAACAAAATTATATAGGCCTATCTATAAATTATATTGACCTACTGCAGCTAACGAACCACAGCGCAATGCATTATGGGATTGATTTGCTATGCGTAATGGGAAGGGTATCACAATCATTTATTAACATGGGTTTCACTGCGGCGTTCAGTCAAGGACACACTCTGTGGACGTGTGCGTTCAGTCATAGCGTAAATATTGATCGGGATGGTACGGCATACAGGTGAACTTTTTTTCAGTAAGCTAGGGGGTCTTTTTTTAGCGGAGGCATATTAGAGAAGATGGCCAGAGTATTTTCATTTCATGATTTCATTTTACATTCATTGTAATGATTGTTTCACATGCGAAATGCATATGTACAGTGTACTACATGCAATGCATGTAAAATGTATGTTTAGTTTTTTAGAAAAAAAGAAGGTCGTCAGAGGGGCTAAATAAAACACCGATTGCAATCGACTCTTGGTAATTATAACACAAATCAACCAACTCTTTACTCAACTACACTTTATTATAAGCTAAGAATCTTCTTACCTGCTTCATGAAGGAAGAGAAAGAGGAAAATAATCGTGAGATTTTTGCAACTTCTTCTCAGACAACCCGACCCCGCAGCCATCTTTGTTGATCTGCCAAAATAGACGTGGGCAAATCGATACTGACCAAATTGCTTAGAAGCGGTTATCGCCCATGTCTAAAATACCGGCGTATTCAGGTTGCATTGTTTGTTATCTACCGTAGACAGCAAATTTATATAAAAAAATAATAATAAAATAAATAAACCGTAGACAACAAATTTATACTGTGCATTGTTTGTTTAATAATTTTACTACCTTAGGTAGCAATGGATATACCTCAGATATACAGTATATCACAGAATATTTTTTTCAAGACTAAATATGAAAGGGGCCTGCACTGATAAATCGCACGGGTTAAATATTTAGGCCTATGGGTGTGTCGATCGGGAGATGATGGTGTCAAATAATTTTTGATAGAAAATGTAAGCTTTCCACAGAAAAAAAAGGTGCAACTTAAAACCTTTTTTTTTCCTGTATGCAGAACCCTAAGGGAACAAACCAAAAGATCAATGACGTCCTATAAACGAAACTAGTTTTGTTTCAGGGGGAGGGTGTAAAACTCGATTACGTTTACAAAAACATCGGTCAGAAGAATGTGTCGTTGTTATTATTATGTCAAAATTGTCAACATTTCATTATTACGTTTCTGGTAGGGAGGGAGGGGGTTGGCTGAGAAACGAAACTAGTTAACGTTTATAGGACGTCATCGATCTTTTGGTTTGTTCCCTAAGGTGTGATAAGGCTCTATAAAGAACCAAACGAACAATCTTACAGATTTAAATAAGGACGTTCTGATTGACTCACAAAGTTAAGAAAAGTAAAGAGTCCCAAACAGCAGTAAAAAGTAACTTTGTACTGAATCATTTTTTTTTCTACATAGAACCCTTCGACTCGGTTCTAATGTTCCTTAAAGGTTCTTCAAGCTAAAGGTTCTATAAAGTCAAAAAACCTTTTTCTTGGCTACATAACTTTTTTTTGTTCTGCAAAGAATCCCGTTGGCTTTTTGAAATCACGAATAGCCTATAGCCTATATTCTAAACGGAAAAAACACGTTTATTAAAAAAAAAAACATATTTCCTGGTATATGCCTAATCGTTTTGAATCGGGATATCTGTAAAACAATGTGTGAGCCTATGAACTTCACAACAACAGTGTTAAACTTGGATAATGATACTGGAAATCCACATCAGCTCTTTTCTATTCCTGATTTCAATCTTTTATTGGGGGGGGGTATTTAGCAACATTAATCCTGACACAAAAAATACAAAATAGCCTGAAATTGAACATGGCAGATAAGGGTACTCTTTGATCAGGTTCTTTATGTAGTCCTATTTTGATAAATCATTCAATAGGCCTACTCAACTGTCAAAGATTTATTATGAAACGTTAAAAATTGTCTTGAACTTAAAGACCCATCCACTGATCCCATGCAGTGCAAGTGTAAAAAAATTAAATTGTTTATAAATTGCTTAAAAGGAAAGGTCATTCAAATTGTCATTTGGAATTTTTGAAATGACAAATTTGGCAAAAAACGAAGAAAACAGCAGTACTGACGAAGTTGAAGCCCCATTCAAATACATGTACCGGTAGCTAATTTAGATACTGTCAGTATCTAAGTTAATACGGATTCGTGTAAAATGTCTTATTTTGTCTTAAATACACGGCTTTCGGCTGAACCACTCGCAGGTTATGTTAGCACATCTATGACAATGACAAAGGTATACCAAAATCTGAATTTTGATGATTTTTATGATCGTCCGGATGAGCAAATCACTGAATGGACCTTTAATCTTGAGCTATGTGTCAGGTCCTCAAGTTCTGGTTGGGGCCTATGCTCTTTAAATGACTAACAATCTGCAATATCTTTGTTCTTCTTTAGTGTTGACATTTTAGTTTCATGTATAAAAAAAGTACAGATTATTATCATTGTATTTTGACCATTAGGCTATATAAAATCTTTTCAATTAAATCATGTGGCATCATAAGGCGGCGGAAGTTGGAGAACGGGGTTCCCCCCCCCCCCCCTATTTTTCCATGTGGGACATCCCCTAAAAATCAGTAATAGAAGAAAAAAATAAAGCAATATTTGCCCTGTGCATAGCCTCAAAAAACACCGTGTTTGGGCTTAAATATGGTAAATATCATTGCTCAATTTTGCGATTCGCGTGAACTGGCCCATCAAATAGCAAAAACCACCTTCATTTCGGGCTAAAATAGCCCAGGATAATATACTCGTCCCCCACCCCCCTAAAATTGAATACTTCCGCCACCACTGATTCCAATCATAAATGGATGGTTTATTAAAACTGGGTTTGACATAAACATGCTTATGAGCAACTTCACAAAATGATAAAACACAATTCCATATATGTGACTCCTCGCCACAACTGAGCCCGGATGTCGCCAGTGCCACTATTGAGATATGCTCCATCGAACTTAACAATAAACAATAGGAAAGAAAGGATTTATTGACTGTTTTATTGATTTTCACTACTTAAATGTCAAGTACTATAGACATGATATACATCATTTTAAAGCTAATTTCAAGCAGAATATTTTGGTTGAATATCTCAAAAATGATGATTGGCGACATCCGGGCTCAGTTGTGGCGAGGAGTCACATATTTTATATCAATATGGGTTCAATTTCATTGCACATGAGTTAAGTAGGCCTATTATGTTTCCTTTAAGGGGGGGGTCACAATAGTTTTGTGCCTTATATGAGGGGAGTGCAAAAATAACGTTTACCCCCCCACCCCCGGCCTAAACTTTCTCATTAACCCACTCACCCCCTATTCAGAACTCCAAAAATGTTATGACCCCCTACATATTTTCCAGCCCTCCCCCAACCAAGGTATTTCTGAACAGTCCCTTACTTACCCCAATACTGCCGACGATTGACCATTTTAGCCTAAACAGGTTACCACTTTTTGCGCGCTTCGCGCGAATTTGTTCGACTTTTTCACCAAGTTTCAGTGGCGTAGCGTCATAGGGGTGCGGGGGGGGTGCACGTGCCTAATTGATCTGAAATTTTAAAAATCCCATAGGAAAATGGCCGAAAACGGCTTGTGCACCCCCCATCAGACCCGGTGCCCCCCCCATCATGGTCGGTGCCCCCCATATGATGAACCACGCTACGCTACGCCACTGCACAGGTTCAACATTCAATATGGCACAATTTTTTTCTTGCGCTATCAAGAACTCCCCCTCCCCATGTCAAAGAAGTCTATGCCACTGTCTGGACTACCCTCCAAGGCACGTAGGCCTGTGAGATCCACCAAAAGGTGAACCAAATACAATTCCAAAAGCACTACTATTTTTGGATTAAAAAAATATCCTGTTTTGCCAAATGAAACACAAGCTAAAACTTAATCTTTTAGTAATTCACTGATAGCCAGAATGGAGTCAAGTGACTCTATATGTGGAGTAAACTAGCACTGACTCTCCAAAGGAGTCGCCTGATTATCACAGGAGAGTCAGTTGACTCTACCTGTGGGGTCAATTGACTCTACATTTAGAGTCGTCGACGGAGTCAAGAAATTTATGACTCTTCAAGGGAGTCAGACTCTTTAATTGCTTGGCTCTTGACACCATCTTCCATTCCAAGAGGAGGGTGGTCAAGTTAAATTTTCGCCATCGTGTCGTCTGACAATCACCTATGGCGTGAAACTCACTATTCCGGTAGGTCGTTACTTTGAATTTTTATCTTGATATACATCTATGTGTATCATTATTTTTTTTCGGACTGTCGGAGTGACCCTGTAATGGAGTCAGGGTAACTCTATTAATGGAGTCTGGGTTACTCTAGGAGCAGAGTCCAGCCGCTACGCTACTCTATGTCTAAAATGACTCTATATTGGGAGTCTAATGACTCCTGTGTAGAGTCATCAACAGTGACCCTTCGGCGGAGTCAAGAAATTTATGACTCTTCAAGGGAGTCAAATGACTCCCAATATGGAGTCATTTTAGACATAGAGTCGCAGAGTGGCTGGACTCTGCTTTTAGAGTCACCTAGACTCCAGTTTGGCTTTCAGTGAAGTTCTAACTGGCAATAAAAGTCAAAGTTTGGAATAAGGGACTAAAACATGCGTTTTAAGGTGTTTTTCGTATAATCTGACAATCAAGCCCTAAGACTTGAACAAAGACTAATTTCAAGTTATGCATTCTAAACTTTTACAACCAATTATCAAAAATAACATAAAAAGCTATAAAATATTAACATTATGAGCTGACTGATTTTGAGTGCTACAGTTACACTTGTGCCAAATCTTAGAATTTTGTGACTACATTGTAAGAAAACATGTAAAATTGCATGCTTTGCCCAATTTACATCAATTTTTCTTTCTTTTATTGCCAGTTAGAACTAAATGAAGGATTAGGATTTTATTTTGGCAAAACAGGATAATATTTTTTTTTATTTAAAAAAAATTAGTGCTGGGGTTCAGGGTCCCCAAGCAAAATTGATTGGGCTAAAAGGAGAAAGGGAAGAGAAAGAAAGCACAAAGCCCAAGAAATAGAAGCATGCATGCAGCTGAGGAAAAGGGAAGGGAAATTCCCTGCAGAAAGGACAAATTTAGAGGAAAGTAATAAAAAATTTAAATGAATGAACTTCTCAACTTTAGCCTTTGATAGATTTTTTTTGATTGACAGTTTTAATTATCGGTTTTGTGTTTCGAATTCATCATAAAAATACAGTTAACTTTTGTCATATTACGGCTCTGATTTCTTGATAATGAAAATCCAATCTCTTTTTGCCTATATTAGCCATTTGTCACATCTCACCAAGCTTAACTTTTCAGCTCGTCTGCTCTTTAGTATACGTGTCCATAAGTTATAAAGATATTAAAGCTTCAAAATGACAACATGTTTTTATGATGAATGGGAAATACTATAATGCTTCTTAAACCACCCTGTCCTGTTTACGGTTAAAGCCGTATCATTTGCAGATAAGACACTCAGCTTTATTAATATGATCATCAATAAAACTTAACCAAAAGCTACCAAACTAAGGCTCATGCCTCAATTCATAACATGTAGCATTTACCCACCCAGTAAATTATTTTGCCCACAGTAAATTCAACTTGCCCATTGCCCAAAAGTGCCCACCCAGTGAATTATTTTGCCCACAAAAAATTGGGCACCATATAATAAATATCATAAAACTAGTACCATGGTTTCAAAGTTTTTCATAGTATAATTCCAAGAAAAAACTCACTTCTTTTCCATACAGTTTCGGCAATCCACTCTGTTGCCTTTCTCAATGGTGTCTGCCAATCGTGGTGCATATTTGAAATCAACTTGCATTTTGAAAGTGATGGGGGGGGGGTATTTTTTTAACATCTGCCAATTTATTCATTCACCATGTTTACAGCTTCGAAGTAGGAATAAATATCACTCAGTACACAATGGTATAGGAAGCTAAAAATTAATATTATTTTGAGCAATTTCCACACAAAACCTGAAAGAATTCATTGAGCTCATAAATTTCGAATCTTGAATGAGGCGTGTTTTTTAATAGACTTGAAACGCCTGAAATAATGTGTAAATTTGGATCAAAAAAGTTCCCCCATATGGGCTGAAGATAACTATGAGTGCGGAAATCTTGACTTATAAAAGAAGGAATTCAGGCAAAAGAAGGAAAAGTAGCATCTCTGATAACGGAAATTACTGGGAAATACTTGTAAACATTTAAATTACTAGTATAATACCTGGTCAAATACTGGTTTGGCAATACTTTATATAGTAAGAAATATAGTTTTGCTCGTGTTTTAAACATATTTTCATAATTTCTTTACAAATATAATTTCAACACATTTTTGAAAATGCCACTCATCTAAAACAGATATTCTTTAATCTGTGATTGATGTGTATCTGTGACAAGAAGTTACACAGTAAAAGTCAAAATATTATTTCACTATACATGCTATAGGGCCTACCAAATAAAAATATTACCCACTTTTTCTTGAAATTTGCAATATACGTGAATACGGTAATATTGTCATACGATGCATTTAGGGGGAGGGTTAAGTCAATTTTTTTACAACAAATCCAAATTCTACGCAAAAACTGGTCTGCATTTCCGGAAATTCAAACACCTGGATGCCATTAATTACTGCTGCACACCCAGTAAATTATTTCCCATAATTTGAGGGGCAAAAATAAATTAAATTGCCCACCCAGTAAATTATCCTTATTTACCTCCCTGTGCCTCGTGTAGGCTAACATGTAAGTTATAAAAACGTGGTGAAAATATGCGCAGTGGCGTAGCTAGGGGTTGTGGCGTCCGGGGCCAATGATACCCAAATTCTTAAAACAATTACCCGCGAAAAATTGCACAAATACCACTAAGCAATTTTGGTTATAATGAAGTTCAGTGAATTTCGGTATCAAATTGATCTTTTAAATGATTAAATGAGTACCAGTATTTGTGCTGAAATGATAGCGAAAGCCCGAGTAAAAATTGGGAAGCCAACAAACAGAGGGAAAACTGTGAAAAGATCAGATGAGAAAATCTATCAATTGCACACCGTACACTGAGTTTTATGCTTAATAAATGTATAGCCAGATTATGCAAAATGGGCAAGTGGACCACGGAGAAGTCTATTTGGTATTGAGTCCTCGCCTTACAAGAGGAGTATAATATAAGCAGAAGCAGAATCAGAGTGCTCCCCCCCCAGCGATCCTGCACCCGGGCGCGGCGCCATTCGGATCCATCACTGACCATCCCACCCAAAATATTAAACTTCAGTAGGATATGTACGAGACGCAATTTACGGCTTTTATTTAATGTATTTATATCTGCCAAAACGTCTAAACAAATAAATTACATCAAATATTATAATTCTTCTGAATAGCAACTTTCTCTTTGATTCACTGTCATGTGCAGTCGTGGTCGACGCACTACTTGATCAACGACCTTATCTTCATACGATAGCAGCCTTCGCTCGGAGATGGATAATCAATTATTCAAATTTCACAACAACGTCATAACTTCTTATTTCATCCGGGCACTCGCTTAGTGCTGCCAGATTTAGCATCGCCAGAGCGCCTGACAAGCTAATATATTTTCATATAACCAGAGCTCTATAACGTCCCCACACTGACAGCCCAATTGGGCTTAGAATTACCTCACTATTCTATTTTCCCGCATGCTGATGCATGGGTTGCGAGCTGTGCAGCTCAGCTCACGTCCAATCGTTAGCAGAACGAAGCGGTATTGGTGTTCAGTGAATTCACCTGCAATTTTTTTCTTCGGCTTGTTAACCAATATCGCCATGTTGTGAAGATAATTCCTTCGTCGTCTGTTTTTTGGTCAAGGAACCTCGGCGAAAAAAATCATGCCATCGGTCCTTGGACTTGGAGGGATACCTTGGTACCGTTATAAGAGTGTGGATGTGGTTTGTCTGCATTGGTTTGAGAGTGGAGCCGTCGCGTAAACTGGAGCTGGAGGAAGTGAGTACTTTTTCGGATGCTGAGATTTGTGCGGAGCAAGTAAATGATGTGATTTTACACTACAACAGGGAGAAGGATTTATGTATGTTGCCATACTCATTTACGTGTATGTGTTTTCTTATTTGGCAGTGGATAGGATCAAGGAAAACTACTAGCACAACAGAGCTGTTAGAATAATGTCAAAATGAAGGGGCCCTTGGTGATTAAGGGTCCATGGGTGTTGAAGTGAAAAAATAAAAATTTAAAAAAAACCCAGCAGCAGCGAGTGCGGCAAGCTAGTAGACAACTCACTGACTGAAATATCTGCTTTCTGTAATTGGACAACAGCAGCAGTACTGGATTTGTTAATCTGGGAAGAAGCTGATGTGTTGTTCTGAACTTGGCCATATTTGTTTGCAGTGCTGTCCACCAAATACACAGCATTGTGGATATTTAGACCAACGCCTTGGTGCGGGCGCTGGCAGAGCCACCACCAAAAAGGGTGGTGTATTTTTATTTTAATTTGGTGGCGGCCTTACCAGCACCGTGTCAGGCAAAATAGAGTTCATCGAGCGCTGGGGGTTAAACCCCTTGTGGTCTCGCCCAAGACCGTGGTGGAGAAAAATGGAGCCCTCGTCCCTAATTGGGATGGATGGGAACCCCCACTCATATGCGCCACGAAATTCAGCAGGGGCAGATTGTCGATCATTACCACGTCTACTAGACCACGGAGAGGAAGACAGTGGCGATGAAAGCGATGATGGCCCAGGAGATGAAATTGGAAGTGGACAAGCTTGGGAACGAATCACAATAAATGTTAGTGGGTTACGTTTTGAAACCCAAGCAAAAACCCTCCAACAGTTCCCAAATACACTCCTCGGAAACCCTGAAAAACGACTCCGTTATTTTGATCCCTTAAGAAATGAGTATTTCTTTGACAAGAATCGACCAAGCTTTGATGCCATCCTGTATTATTATCAAAGTGGTGGTCGATTACGGAGACCAGTCAATGTGCCTTTAGATATCTTTACAGAGGAAATCAAATTCTATGATCTAGGTGAAGATGCTATGTTGAAATATCGAGAGGATGAAGGGTTCATACAAGAAGAAGAGAGAATCCTACCTACAAATGCAACTTTTGAAAAAATATGGGTAACTTTTGAATACCCAGAAACTTCTAAAGCAGGCAGAGTAGTAGCCATTATTTCCATGGTAGTCATTCTAGTCTCGATCATAACCTTCTGTATGGAGACTATGCCAGAATTTAAACATGAGGGAGAAGAAGCCATGCCTAAATCTAAAAACCAACAACCCCCTCCTTGTGGAGGACCAACGCCTAGTCCATCACCGCAAGGAAATGGTACGGAGCAGCTGCCGAAAATTCCCTGGCAGAATACTTCCGCCAGCCATTCTTCATTATAGAGACCATATGTATAATCTGGTTCACATTTGAGTTTTCTGTCCGTTTTGTATCTAGTCCCAGCAAGTTTCAGTTTCTCAAGAACATTATGAATGTTATTGATCTTGTAGCTATACTTCCATATTTTATCCAAGTGGGTACCATGGTAGCGCAGTCCACAACAGATCGCAATAGTCAAGCCATGTCGTTAGCCATCCTTCGTGTTATCCGACTGGTACGCGTGTTTAGAATATTTAAATTATCACGACATTCAAAGGGGCTACAGATCTTAGGTCGAACTTTAAAGGCTAGTATGCGGGAACTAGGGCTGCTAATATTTTTCCTCTGTATTGGTGTAGTACTGTACTCCAGTGCAGTCTATTTTGCTGATGCAGATAGCAGAGATGAAAATGGCAATCCAATTTTCAAGAGCATCCCAGATGCTTTTTGGTGGGCTGTAGTCACTATGACAACTGTGGGGTATGGAGATATGAAACCTCAGAGCACTGGTGCTAAAATTGTGGGTTCACTTTGTGCCATAACAGGCGTGCTTACCATCGCTCTACCCGTGCCCGTGATTGTGTCTAACTTCAACTACTTTTATCACAGAGAAGCTGAAAGCGAAGATTCGGGACAGTACTCACATGTGCATAGTTGTCCATATCCTCCATCAGGAGAAAGGAGTGAGGATGACGAGGGCAGTCAAAGCGGGGGAGAGGAGGACCCCTTGAACCCTGATAACTACGTAGAGATGGAAGAAGGAATACTTCCGGGAGGCACAAAACCAAACCAGCATGATACGCTCAGGCCCAACAACGTGCAGGGTAATTGTATCGGTATCAATCTCAATGCTATGAGCATTGAAACAGATGTATGATGGTGGGCAATTGTGGGATATTATAGTTTAACCACTATGACAACAGCTTCATCTTTTGGGCACAAGTCTTGAGACTTGAAGTTTAAAATCTAACTGGATTAACACTAACTCATAAGTCCTTTACTAACACTTGTGATTCTAACTATTACATTGCTCAAGTTAATTCTTTATGTGAAAAGTTTATTTGTGCCAAAAAGATGGTCTGTTTCTTAGTGTGATAACCTCTGACCCTTTTCTTGCAGTCATACTTTTAGTATTATTATATATGCCATTATCTCTTGTCCTGGAACGTCATCAAAGATGATATGTCTGGAAATTTTAGCTACATCATTAATTAATGCATGATTTGTATAAATTGTGCAAAAAAATAATCTTATATTCATATTTATATTAGCATTTTCATGAAAAAAAGAAAATTCATCTTGCCTCTAAAGCAGTATTCCATATCGTAGGCAAAATATTTAAAAAATCAGATTTTTCGTGTTATATAATTACAATTGTATGGTCATTATGAATTATGTATTGCTATGATGATGCTCATTTACAAATATTTTGAATAAAATACCCGGTGTTCTGTAGACCAGACATCCAAAAAAATTAGAAAAAAATTACAAAAAAAAGAAAACCTATTTGACTTCCAACCCATACATGTTTGTTCACAAAATATTTGAATGTTTACAGTAGTATTTTACCCAACCTGTTGTACTTTTAATTAGCTGATATGATATTGATAATAATTAGTTATTTGATTAGATTTGAATTGCAGCTGACTATTCCACTTTTTGTATGGATTTAAAGATTGTTTTCAATGTTTGTTTGTGATGATCAACTGATTTAGTTCTATTTTAGTTAGCCTGTCCTTACCCAAGTCGTAACCCATGTGCATACAAATCAATTAGGCCCATTAGTTGCCTATTAGATCAATTCTGACAGATTTAGATTTTCCAATCATGTTCCCTCTGTGAACTATTTGGTTGCATGCACTAAATAAAGTGGTAGTTGTTTTTTTATCATGGAACATTTCTTGTTTCCTATTCTTATTCGTTTTTTAAAGAAAACTCATTATCTACAACTCGATGAAAATGTGTACTCATGAGATGGAACTTATATATTTGAATTTTACATGACATAAAATAAACATAAAATTATTGTAATAATCGTGAAAATGTATGTAAGTTTGTAAATCATTTGCTAGGTTTAATTAAGACACATGGCCTCTTGGACTAATTTATTGTAAATATACAGTGATCATAAAACACCCAAAGAAGAAAATTAGATAAACTTTGAATTGGTGTTAAAATAAAGAAAGGGAAATAAGATCAAATAATTAAATCTGAGATCTTTTAGAGGATATTAATAACTGTTTAGAAATGGATTCTGAAAGTGATGCGGAAATTGATGATTTGTTTGTCGTAAAGTATTGATATTTTCTGTACATGTAGTTCGGCTCTATGGCAATTCCAAATTTGAAGTCTTATAAAATTTATGCAGCATATTAGAGCCATTACGCTTCTTCAGCCCTCCAAGAGTCAAACTGATCAATATCAAAACTTAAGTGTGACAGCAAATCCAATGTCAACTCTTCTGAGAGTAAGTTTTCAAAATAACTAGTACTTATTATCTATCCATTATTGGAAGACCCATCTTCCGACAACGATCATTTTAGTATCAAATTTACCCTAGCCTATGCTCAATTGATATCAAATTAAAATCAAAGTATGCATAAATAAGAGATTAGTTTATAGCGGAGGAGGCCATAGAATTGTAAAAGAAAGATGAAGATATGCATCCACAGATAGTTGTTGCTATTCCCTACTGACTATTCACTCACACCTTTACAGCCGAGATAGAGATGCATTGTTTTTCCGCAGTATATGAGACAGAGCACAAGATTGCAATTGAAGATGGTAATTTAGATGAGCTACTTGTGCTAGAGTTGGGGCCGTGTGAGAGCTTCATTTGTGGTCTGTTATTTAGGCTGAAATGAATATCAGATTAAAAAATACAAAAATAAGACAACTGCAAGAGAGGTTTTAAATTACTGCAAACAGCAATTAAGAAATAATATATATAATTTTACCTACTAAGTAAAACAGGTTGGATTTTTGTAGGTTGAAATTTGGTAAAAATCAAAATTTGGTGACATAAATTGCAAGCATGTACTCCATGAAAGCAAAGTCAGTTTAGATGATGACTTGGTGCATAATTATGTTGGATTTGAGTGACTTGATTCCAACTTTACCAATATAATATAGACATTATGATGATTATGAAAGTACATGCCTGTACATGCCGATACCTGTGCCCTTCATGCCGGCATCTAATGTTTTATTTCCACCCCTCACATACCTGTCAGCTTTCATAATGTAAATTAATGAGATCAAGATTTTTAGGGAAAAAATGTTGTGGCAGATGAATCACTTTTGACATTTAGCTCATATTATACCAGTATAGCCTAGTGAACATTTTACTCTGACAGTGGTGTAATATCAAAAATCATAATAATAAGTCATTCCTACAATAAATTATATCCATAAAGATGTAAAAAAACATTGCCACTATTTGACAGCTAGTACGAATTGCAGCCTGAAGTAGAAAAAATTGACAGCAGTAAGTTGGTATACTACTATGGTATGGTAGCTATGGATATAATTTATTGATTACAGAGTTATCTGTACAGTAAGCAACATTAATTATACAAATTAGGTATTGGCAATATGTGAACAGTCAATATCAAGAGTGTGACTGACCAAATGCTGTATCAAACCAACCGGCCCAGTAAACATCTGAAAACTAGAGATGAATCCTGGGAAAATTGATGAATTATTATGGAAACAATAGGGACATGCATAATTGTTTAAATGGGATCACTAGTGGCAAAGGGTTGATTAGGTATGCATAGTGTGGTAGTCAGCAGCCTTACCACTTGAGTATTGCATAAATTATTAATTTTGATCTTCCACTTGAGTGCATGCAGCGGCCATCAAACACCAGGCATGCAATAAACCAATGATTTCATCCTCAGGGTACTTAATGCGAACAAATAGGCGGTTAGGATTCCGTGCTACTATTTTCTTTCATTAGTTAACTACGCACAATTTTCCTCGCACAATACCTGTTCGTTTAAGAGATTTGATGGCACGTTTGTGTCACATGACTGATTAACATTGTGAAAATAATTAAAATGTGAATTATTAATATTGAAATACAATAAACCAAATTATTAATATATTCAAAAGTTAAATTTTGTAAACAACTTTTGAGGAATATTCAATTTTTTAAATGTCAAGATATTCATTCACATTGAAAAAAAAAGCCATCTGCTGTGTAGAGAGGAGAAGAGATTGTATTCTAACGTTACAATTTAGAAACCTGTTTTATATTAACTAAAGCACTTAGTCCCTTGAAACCACATCCAGACATGGCAAATGTTGGGTTTAATAATTCAGTTCATGGTGTTTTGTTTCAATACAATCAGCCATGAAACCAGCCAACAAATGTGCGTTCTGTTCATTCCAGCTATAGTTCATTCTCCCTGCCTGCATAACGTCTAGCTGCCTGCCATCGCCATCTGGTCCTGCTATGGGTAGGCTTGCCGGGGTTTTTATATTTTAATACTTCGACGCTTAGCTAATAAAAATATGCTTTCCCCATATGGTTCCCCCACAAATTTGGGTAGTGAGAATTGCACATCCACACTACTTGTACGGATTCCCCTAAAGACCTGTGATATATTGTTGTTATAAAAGCTATCATGACATGACTTGCATTCAAATAAATCATGATGGCATGCGCTGTAGTAACAAATACTACTTTGCTCAAATTAAATAGGAAGAAAATCAAAAGGAAAAATAATGCAGTGAAGAGTGTATTATTTTACTAGAATTAAAGTAATAAAGTCTAAATGTGTTAGCTGGCTCAAATCAGATGGCAATTTTATGTTTTTTACAGCTCCGCTATTGTGAAATAAATATTGATCTTTGTTTCAAAAGTAAAGATAGACAAATAATTAGAGCAAAACACCCTAAAATGACTAATAATATGGCAGAGAAAAGATACTCACAGATCTGACCTCTGTGCCTGATCTTTGATTTAATGAACTACCATTTTTCAGGTATGTTAGCCATATAAATATTTTAAGCACTTCCTAGTGTGTTTGTATTTTCAATTCCACTTTAGTAGCAGTGATGCGTGTTAAGTCTAATGAGGAATAAATTGCATTCATACATGATTAGTTGCATTTAATTGATTTTGGACCATTTTGATGGTATTAATGCTTTTCTACCAAATTTGCATCAAATTTCAAAAGTGATGATTAAAATTTAATATGATTTTTTTTAAAAAAAAAAAAAAAAATAAGACACTCATTTATGACAGTGAGTTTAATTAGTATTTTAGTGTGCAATATTATGCTAGTGAAATCTACCAAAATGAATTCAATTGAAAGTTATTGAATGACCTTTCTTTCTATGCAAGTACTTCTTAGAATAAGACTAAAAATAACGACTATTGTCATGATAACAAACGAAAAGGAAATATTTGCCAATATAAGTATGTGACAAAACTTTTCAAAAAGCTATGCAATTCACTATATTTTGGATTAAAATATTACTGTAAGTACAATGCAGAGGAAAGAAAAGGGACATGTTCATTCATTTTAAAAATATTTTTATAGTACAATGAACGATGGAGTACAAGTATATGAAGAGTTAAGTTCAGATGTAAAAACTGATATATCAATTTTTCTCAATTTGAGACAAAGGCATGAAGTGATGAAATGTAAAAAGATAATAAGGAAAAATTTGCTACTTTTGATCATAGTTTCATAAATCTGCTAGAATTTTTAAAGTAAGTGTCAATTTAAAGCCATTGTATGTTGATGGCCTTAACTTAAAAAGTTTGAAAATTGCACTTATCTGCTTTTACATCCGAGCTCTTCATGTACATGTACAATTTTGAGGTATGAACATTATTATGAAGGACATTTTAAATGAAATGTGTGGACAATGAAAGCCAAGTATGAATTAAAATAGTTTCCAGCCATGTACATGTTTACTTCGGCATGCTCATAAACAAACACATGATAATATCCGTACACCTGTCATGTAAACATAATGTCATCAAATGTTAAGTTCCATCTCTAGTGTTCATATTACTAATCCAAGGACTAAAAATGCATTTTGTTAAACAGGGTAAGTCAGGTTGTTCTTGTTTTTTAAACTGTTTATGTTTAATGTTCTTTTAGTGTCTTAGACATACCATGAACTTGCTTATTATCTAACACCATGTGTGTATGTAGGTTTTTTTTAGCAAATAGGACACCCGAGGCTGATAACTCCTAGTATATAATATGCAATGTATGGGTAGCTTTCTTGCTGACCTAAGGCGAATGAATAGTTTATTTCCAAGTTTTTAAAATTCAATGTTTGCAATTTCATGGCTTGGTATACAGTATCTGTTTTAAAAGCATAAGCTCTTAATTTGGGTAGTATAAAAGTAGTAGTACTGCAAGTTTCTTTATTTCTTCTCTCTATGTTTGTCTTAGTTTTAGTTTTCATTATTTATTATCCCCATCCTTTCCTGTTTATATTATGTGTTTCACCCACCTTCCTCGATTCATACATCTAACAGCCCAAAAATATAATTATTTATTTTGTCCCAAATTTTAATTGCTAAACCAACAAAAGTTTTGCATATTTTGTGAGATACTCCTGCATGCTATTTGGCCGTGTGGCCTGTCGTCGGGAACTGGTCTTGATTCTGTGCCACCCATCTGTATAAAGGGGTTCACCTCTCTTCATTTCCCATGGGCATTGGTGAGAACGACGAATGAGCGCGACTGTTCGACCGTATCGTCATTTTTTTCGCAGAACTTGCAACACATTCAACAGAACCAAAGAGTCACTATCATCGGTAAATATGAAACTTTATGGAAACAAAAAACTCTTATCAAATGGATAATGTTACAATGTTGATTTGACTTTATAATGGCAGCCATCTTGTCAATCGTAGATACTGCAGATTTAAGTCTACCAAACTTTTTTCTGTGACTCTGGTTTCACCTGTTTAAGCGTTTGAATTTATCTCCTCATCACCTTGTGCTACTTGTGATATTTGACTTAATTTCTTCATTTTCTTCAGCATGGTGCTTTCAATTTCTTCCAAGATTCTTCAAGACTTAACATGTGTGGGATTTCTCAAAAGGATTCTTCGTCGTTTATCTCATCATGTGTCCATGCTATTGAAATTTGACAAGCAAAAATCAATAAAATTGCAAATATTTTTTGGACTTACACATCTTGGAACTTTTCACTTAGTTTCTAGACTTTTTATTTTTGGATTTCTTCAAATTTGCATGAAAAACAAATTAAATCTGAAAAAAGAGGGAAATGCGCTTTCTTCGTGGATGATGTACTTTGTAGCTCGTTCATTTTTATCAACGCCACATTTTGATTCGGAGAACTTCGCTTTCTCGATGATGCAACATCAATTTGGTATGTGAGTGGAGACACTTGTAATATTCCCTAATGGAAGATTGATATACGGATGGATACACAGAATATGTTATATGAACTGACCACAGACAGAACAATGAAACTGAACTAACAAATAGAGCAAGTCATCACTAAAATCCAGTTATTTCTAGTGAAAAAAACAACTCAAAACTTGCAGGATTGTACAATGTATGCCAGCAGCTATTGAATGAAAACAATGATAAATGAATTACAGGACACCAAACAAACTACAAGAAATCAAACTTGATCTAGTGTGTTGTGTGATGGAAGCTGAGCATGGAATGGAGCAGAATTTGTGCCTGCCTGGAATTAAGTCTGCTGTGGATTTGCTTACATTGGGGAGTGAAAACAACTTTGAATTGATCAAAAAACAGCCATAATAATCGCGCTAATATTGTGTTTGCCACTCTGCATTTTGGCAGTCCTAGTCTAAAATTCCAATTAAGCCTTTACATTTCTTCCTTTTTCGGCTTTTTCTTTTCATTTTTTTTTCTTTTTTTCCAAACTATAACCAAAAACGTAAGTCTCTTTAAAGAATATCGAATTTCGAGTACACTTAACTTTGTAAGGAGGAAGGGAGGTTTGCATAGGTAATTCAACTTCTATGCTTTTGTAGATTGTATCATAGAAAACATTGAAATCTTCAATTCTTTTTGCTTCAATCCATTTTAAAAGCACCAAATTCAAGGCAAGCATGATTGACGTGGTTGCTGTTTCAAACCCTAATCTGGAATGGGTTGCTGTGTTTATGCATGCTCTCATATAAGCTTGTGTACAAAAATTCACTTTAAAAGGGAAATATATACCATTAAGTTGAAATTATTTTCATAGCCATGTCTTATACGCATAATAATATGCTGCTTGAAATTAATCTTCATTAATGAAAATCTGAGTGGCTTATTTTATTCAGTCACAAGTTCAACTAAATTTTATAAGAATATTAAAAATCGATGTTGTATAATATACAGTAGCAAAAAAAAATCATCTAAGAAAGGTAAAAATGGAATTTATATATGAAAAAGAATAAGAATGTGTACACAACTTATAATGGGCTTGCAGTTTAGTGAACATTATAGAGTGAAAAGAAAGGAAATGCTGGGACAACATACAGGGTGATTCAAATTAGTTCCAAGTCTTGCAAACATACATGAATATCAATCATTTTAATATTTGATGAAATATTTATCAAAGAAAATTTAGAACATTTACAATGTTTTAAAATAACTATGAATTTTAACCAAGATATTGTAACTTTTGAGTCACCCTGTATGTGACACTTTATAATGGGCACACACAAGCGCACATATACACGTCAAATTCACTGCACCACAATCTACTGGTTGTTGTGTACCCTATTGCTTCATTATACTGGCTTGTAGTCATGGCTAAAACTGTAGAATTAGCTGGGTCGTAACTATGCACTATGTAGTGTGTATCGATAAAATAGCTGTAAAATTGCTTTTAGATAACATTTTTATAACAAGAAAAGATGATTAAATAGAGAAAAGGTTAAAAGGTTAAAAATTGCATCCATTACTATGTCCTATGCATTTCATAAATGTAGGCAGGAAAATTGCATGTTATATCCTGCATATTGAAATGATGGGATTAAAAAAATCATAAAAAAACAAGAAACATCCTAGTTGCTATGCATGGCACACAAAGGGTTGACATTGCCAATGAACTGATTAACTCATCATTTATATCTCCACTGGTGTTGAGAACATAAGAGAGGAGAAATTGGCAGGGTGCACCACATTGCTTGCATTCCATCACAAGGCTTTGCTATAATTGCTTTATTTGCAGTAAGCAATCATGTGTATTTTTGTATCTCTTATTTTTTTAATTTCATTGTAATTTCTTTTCTTGATCTGGTGTGATGATTTGAAGTGCTTGAATATTCGTTGTTTTATTTTATCACTCGATGCTGTAGATTGATCAGAATGCTGTGATATTTTTGTGCTTGATACTTTTTAAACCATTATAATTATTTATTAACATTATGATATGTTTATTATACTTAACACACCATTTTTTCACCCATTAAATTAACACTGGAATGCTATTTAATTGAGATGCACAAGGTTTTTTCTTGATACACCACACAATGGATAATCTATCCAGTCTTAAATTTATAATCACATTCTAAAACTACACTTGAATTTTAAACTTTCTTATTCATCACTATTTTTTCTTGGATAGATGATAGCAGTTCAGGGGCGGATTTAGGGGGGGGGCGCAGCCGGCGCACGCCCCCTCTATTTTTTGACTAGCAAAGGGCGCCGGTAACTTAAAAATACAAAATTTGTAAGAAATTTTAAAAAAAGGAACCAATTCGGCCATGAACAGCGAACAATGGGCCAACACCGTTGAGTTTTCGAGGGGGTAACCCCCTTGAACACATTTTTTTTGTCGTCGACCAAAAGGCGCCCCCTTTATCAAAAATTCCTGGATCCGACCCTGCAGTTGATTAAGTGTCTGTCTTGTTACACAGCAGATGTTTCTGATATTAGTGGCCCAGTTATTGATAATGAAAGTCTACAAATGGCTTTAAAAGATATTCATGGTAATATTGGATGAGAAATATTCCAAGCGTACTGGTTGGGTCTGTGAAAGTGATGCACACGATGAAGTAGCTTCAAGTACATGCCAAAAATCTACCAAGATTTGGTATGCAAATTATGAACTAAATTTATGCTAACAATCTATTTTGTGTCAAATTTGATACTTATCACCAAAAGTACTTCATTTATGGTGACACTGAGAAGTATTTCTAGCATTTTAGACATTTCAATGTTTATCTGTCAAAAGTCATAATTTTCCCTTCATGATGTGTGCCATGTTTGAAGCATATAGATCAGATCTACTAGAGCATGTTCAAAAAGCAACAATTCAAATTTGAAGCAGTTATTTCTACTACAATTAAACTGTAATGAATGCAATGACCATTATATTAAGAAAGGCCTTTTACTGATGATGTATGAGGTCAATTATTTTTCCCATTGTCATGTTACATATCAGTGTCTGGCACACATTTTTGTCAATCAATTAAATATATACCACATGTCTGTAATATTTAAGCATCACTTCAAATGCTTTGTCATGTTATTATAACGCTGTAAATTACACAAAAAGATCAGTCATTAATATTTTGTTCAATTTTATTGGCAAAATCAAAATGTTTGATAGACAGATAAAGCTGGGATTCCAGTTTGTATACAACAAATTATTATAATGATTTCAAAATTGTCTCTGTTGATCTTCAAAATTGTATCCATCTTATAAAATAGACAAATCAAGTTGTATATTACAGTGGTGTATAATAATGGAATCTTGACTCGTTAAATGTTATATCCATATTGACATTATATCATGTGTGTTTTTAACAATCCAATATAAAATTAACATGTATGATGTGATTTGTATAGCGTGTAGGAGCATCATGTAACATACTGCTTGCCAAAAAAAAATCATACATTTATGCCTGGCTAATTCATGAAATAACGCAGTACATACAAATATGCAATGTACGTTGAGTCTTTTTGAATCATTCCATCATGGTAATCAAAGTACCAGGGATAGTGGAGTAGAATTATATACAATTATCCCAGATGTATTGAAAATGTACTTAGTAGTTCCAGGCTACCTGTGCCAAAATTGAAATTTGCATTGTTGTACTTAACTTTTCATATTTTTCCTTTTCTTTTTTTTTTTTTTTTTTTTTTTTTGTTAGAATTTTTTTTAATGCTTCGCGTACCCGGAGAACACGAAGGATGGCCGGCTCAGTTTTGGCACAGGTACTTCTCATTTAGAAGACTGCCTCCCTTTCCTTCCTAACAATCTGGTTAATGTCTTTTAGTAACTTTCCAGTTAATATATATATATGAATGAATTATACATATATAAAAACCTTTAAAAAAAATCAACAATGCAATTCTAGCAGTTGTAGGGGCAATTGTGGTAGCCACAATGTCGTGATGATAATTTCTGCGTGTACCTAGTACCTGACGTACGTACATGTGCACGGTATTTTGCAAGTTGATCAAATTGGCACAGAGATATGAATCCATACAATGAGAGGTATAATTAGAAAAATGAGAAGACAAAGAGTTGGTCAATTTCAATAATTATAACATTTATTACTATTACGGAGTTGAACCAACGGTAAACTACTCACTTGATTATTGTCAAGTTTATTGCTAAGTTCAAGTTACTGTTTAACCCCAAACCCCTGTACTAATTAAGTTTCACATTTTACCATCAATAATTTTTTCTCTTTTTTTTCAATATTTTTGTTTATTATTATTTTTTTCATATACTTTTATTTTTTTGATCTGTTGTCGATGCTACTATGGCACTTACTTGGGACTCGTACTAACACTTTTTTACTTTAACAAATGTTGTTGATGAAACGCAAAAATTCATTGATTTACATGGATACAAGCGGACTAGTCTGTACCCCAAGCAACTAAACTTGGGTTCCCAGTATTTCTTGTAACAAATGTGAACCAGCATAAAAGTATAATTTCTAACAGTAAAGTTAACAGTAATTGAGTAATTTACGCAAAATGGTCTGGCCAAATGTTAGGCCAGACTTGTCTTAAGTTTTACTTTGTGTAATACATGTTTGGTGGATATTATAAGAATGGATGGCGGCGAATGTGAGTACCATCTTGAGATATATTACGAGTGTCTCGTAAGAAATGCTATTCTCGTGAGATTCGAAAACCGGTGGATTACTCTTCCAAGTACAAACCTTAGAAACTTTATTTTCACTTTCTTTTGGAATATGACCCCTGACCCCAAACCCTCCCTTGTCTCAAGTCTTCTAGTATGGACACTCATCCAAACTTGAGTTTAAGGAAAAATTATTTTAAATAAATAAATTAATAGGCCAATTGAAAAAAATAGGAGGCTTCTCGTCCGTCATTGACTGGATATTATAATGGGATCAAGTGAAATGATAAAATGAATGAAATTGTGAAAAACAAATACCATGTAACATGTGAACTCTGAAATTGTGTATATCTATGGCGCAGTCATCAAAATGTGAAATTACAACTTAACTTTGGCAAGTGAAGATAACATTTTCGTGCAAACCATTTAACAACAACTCTTTTCATCAACTACTGCGACAAATTGTTACGAACCGCTCTGGGCCATCATCAATCAAGAATTGTGAACTCTGTGAGAACTTCATCGAAAACAAGAAAACCCACCAAGCTCCACTCTCAGTGTTAGTTACTGCAAACATTTCAAACATTTTGCAAACCACCCACACACAGTTGTACCCATAATGCTTCAGCGACTAACTTTTGTCATCAAACATGGACCATTCTGTCAATCACTTCGTCAATTCAAAAAAACAACAAGATATTGACCAAAACAGACAATTTTCCATATCAACAAATGAAGAGGAAACCCATTCCTTCAAGGTAAGCAGTTATTTTCTTTGCCAATTGCTGTTTTCAGTGTCTTGTTCAACTTCTTGGTCAAGTGCTATAAGTACATGTTTATAACAATTTTATTCTCACAATGACATGGTTTATGTACATTTCCTGTGTTTTATTTTCAGGTGTTTAGAACCAAATGTTGCTTTATTATAAAGCAGGATATAGGAATTTTAAAGAAGGGCAATTTAGTTTCTAAACATAGTAGGATAAGTACAAGAAATATGGTGTCTATATGAAGATTTATTGTAAGCACCACTCAGTAGTGTATAAGCTAGTTTTTCAAGATTATGTGTGCGTTTGTAAATGCCGTCTAACAAGGACCTACATATGGATACACACCGTAAAACGAGGACACACCTCCAAACGAGGACGTCCTCGTTTTGAACCTATGCCCAGGATGACGTAAATGATGCAAATATGCATATAAGATAGCATATAAGATAGGTCCCCCATAGCGGGTATAGGACGGGTCTCAGTTGGATAGTAAGTTGCCTGGTGTGTTTGCGTGAGGTCCACGTGTGTCGATTAAAATGGGTGTGTAAGTCCTCGGTTAGATCCTTCTAAAGTCGAGGTCCTCGTTTGAACGTATTTACAAACAGGGGTGCGTGTGTGTGGGGGGGCATATTGCAAATTTACCAACGACCATTTTAACAACAAGATAATGATTTCATTGAGTGAAGTCTAGTGAAGCAAACTGAGCCATCTAAATAACTGAGTGGTTAATGAGCATCTAGGATGTACATAACATTATATACTGACAGTGACAAGTGATAAGGACGTATTTATCATATTAGGAGCCAAGGGGTATTTATGTTATGACTGTATTATCTTAAATCAGACACAAGTGAAAACAAGCAAAGGCCTAAGTTCATCCTCCGATGGCCATTATCAATGTTTGTAGAGCGTATGGAGACTTAGTCGTATGGTGTATAGGCAATAAAGCCTATCTTCTCCCTAGAGTATGATAGTCATGTTTAATGATGAGATTTTATTTTTAACCTTTTTGAGGTTGTCCGAAGAAGAGAACATATGAGTCGGGGTTTAGTGTGTGTCCTGGGGTGGGGTGGAACTTCGGAACTTTCGACCCAGGATGACTGTATAATCTGTATTTGCAAATATTGTCTCCAATAAAGGTGATAGTTTTGCCAACTTCAATTGCAAGTTGAAATATATTGTTTTATATACTGACTAGCCTGATATCCTAAGCCAGTCCTTTAGCTTCGTTTAGAATGATTGTTGTATACAGTAATAGTGCTTTTAATACTCGATTTAACACCTCGTTTTTATAAAAACAGACTATATAACTCAAAGACAAGTGTTCATTTTGTAGGAATGTCTGAGACATAGTGAAAATGGAGCCCCATTCTTGTCACTATGCATGCAGACGACATGCTTGCCTGCAACATGGATGGCCATTAAGATGGGTTTTAACTGTATTTGACTGAACGCTTCTTTAAATTTGACATTTTAATGGGTCTATATGTGAGATGTGTCGTCCCACATGTACCAACTGATGAGATAAAGGGCTGTCAACACAAATTCACCACACTTAGATTAATTTCTTGTAGAGAAAAGTATACTGAAAGCTAAAAGTAAAAACTGTTTTTGTAGCTTTCATGTCCCAGTTGAATTCTATGGGTGTCCAGAAAACAACATATTAAAGTTATGAAGCTGCTTTTATATAAACTGAGCTCAAAAAGAAACTTATAATTTTTACAACTTAGAATCACATAAGGTCATATCTTAAAATACTGTCAATCAAAATGAACCAAAATTACACACAGGATTACCTTAATACTCTACTCAAAACACATGTCAGTAAACAAGCAGTTGTCCAACTGACACAACAGCAAAATGCACTGTCATGGGACAGCTTCCTGGACTTCCTTCACTTTCACAGCCCAACATTTGGCACCCAGGACAAAAAAATCTGTGAGAATGCACATAAGATCCTTGCACAGATGATAAAACGGTGCTGGTTTCTGCTTTTCGTACACTTTTTTCATGAAACAGGGCTGGGCTGTGAATGTGGTCCAGGAAGCTGTCCCATGTCAATGCATTTTGCTGTTGTGTCAGTTGGATAACTGCTTGGTTACTGACATGTGTTAAGAGTAGAGTATTGAAGTAAATCTGTGTGTAATTTTGGTTCAATTTGATGGACAGGATTTCAAGATATGACCTTGTGAAAAATTATAAGTTTTTTTTGGAGCTCAGTTTATATGCCAGTTATGAGTAAAGTCAACTGGCCAGCACTTAAATATATTATTAAAAAAAGTTAATAATTCTCCTCATGTTATTTTCAAAAACAATGTTTAAATTTATGTAATCACATGTAAGTAAAATGCAATTTCAATATAAGCTTTTCATTATAAGACAAGAAACCCAAAGATGGAAATGTAGTACATATTTCTCAAAAAAATACTTGTTTACAAGTGCTATCTACTGAAGATAGTTTTTTTCAGTTATATACTTGCTCATACTAGACATGCCTATGTTAGCATGGTTCACAATAAGATAATAACTCCAGTATTAATCCTGACAAACACAAAGCATTTCACCTAAAACGTTTAGATGTTGGGTTACGTAAAAGATATCTAACGTTTTAATAATGAAAACATTTTTGAAAACTTTATGAAAAGCATTCTAATATAATGTTATTTAATGTTGACAAAATATTTTGCAAAAATGATTGCCAAAATATGATTTGCAGTAACATTTTGACAACATTGTAAAAATGTTATTTAAGTGTTTTTTCATATAAAACATTTAAAAAAAATGCTTTCATGACCTTTATATAATCCGACATTTAAATTTATAACATTTTGTCCGAGACAAAAATGTGTGTATAACATTTGTCAAACATTTTTGTTGTGTTTGCTTGGGTATTACCATGGAATTTATGATTCAAATTTTCTGTAAATTCTTACTTTAACATTATAGTGTAACAAACACACTTCCATTTTGTGGTAATATTCATAGGAGACAACCATCATACCAGCCACAGCAGTGAGTCAAATAACTTCCTTTTCCGCCTATAAATGACTATATTCTATGTTAAGAAACAATCCATTTTCTTCTAAGAAATTGCATTCTCAGTTAAAAACTGAATCATGCTTATATATAAAACAAGAATTTAACAGTGATAATAGTGAATTGATGGAGACAGGGAGGAGTGAATGTTACATAGCATTGTGTGGGGACTATAGCATGATACAAGGTTCTGCTGTAATTAATTCAATGCCAATGTTCGTCTTGGTGTTGCCAGCTCATATTTTAGTCTATAGGGAAGATATGCATTTGAAAAAAATCAATCAGTTAATCATCTATTTATAACAGAACTTGCATTTTTTAGTGTTTTTTACCCTATTGTGAAAATGAATGAAGGGTATTTTCTGATTTTGTTACAGTCAATATTGCCAACCAAAGTATTTAAACTTGAATTATGTTGTCTTATGTTTGCCACTGTACTGTAAAATGAATGTGTGCCCTGGCTGGTGCCTCTAATTTTATTTTCTATAACACCTCATTTGCATTTAATGGGATATGTTTTTTTTTTTTCATTAATGTTGTGCTGCTTACATTATTATGGTGGTATTGATGATGATAACTATGATGATGATGATGTCAGGTGATGCCGATCAAAATAATGAACAATTTGATTGATTAATTTACACTTGGTAAGAAATCCATACAAAGTGTAGTTTATCAGCCACACATGCCAGCCAACAAGGGATAAGGGATGTGTTACCCCCGGACCTGGTTGTACATGGTGGATCCAGGCCTGATTATTTCCAAAAATTAAATCGGGTTTTCTGATTTTTTCTACTAAAAAAAAAAAAAATTACATTTCGGAAGTGGATGATGATATTTCATCATAAAAAGAGCAAGAAAATTTTTGTTAGTGGGGAAATTAAGAAAGTGTTAATTATAAACTTTTTAGGGGTTGCATGCATTAAAAATGAAAAACAATTTTTGTGTTTGCTGGGCTCCCTCTGTTCGCCAACTTAAACCAAAACAGATTTTATTTTTTAGGACCACAGTCAGGCCTGGGTGGATCGAAAGAGAGAATAAGGTGTATGATTTACCTCCTCCTTATGCTACAAGCAAACATGATGGAAGCAGCCTTCTTCACACATTGATCTGCAGTCCATTATAATTTTGCCTAGATATAGCTGTATTACACCTCTAGTACTAGACACTGATAACAAATATGTGTATGTTTTTATAGCATAACCATCAATTAAATCAGCTAAATTATGCATTGCCAGCGACTGGTGTCTAACTACTTGTGGTATATTATATTGAGCTAAATTGCATCATGAATATTTAAGCACTAGTTTATGGATGCCATGGGATGCAGATATACTTTGAAAAAAATATTTGAAATGATATGTTGTAGTACTTTTTTACACATTATGTAATTATCAAATGAAATTGACTAGCAGTTGTTTAATAGGTTGGCCTAGTATTCTAATTATATGAATTGAATGGTGTATCTTTATCCAATTCATATTAGCATACATTTGCATTATTTCCAATATTAAAGTGCCCCCTCCCCACCTGGCATATAGGCTATGTCTTTTAGGTTCTTGTTGAGGCTGAGTTACAAGTACAAACAAGCAAACAAATAACACAAATAAGAAAACTCATAATAAGAATAATTAATTACTCCATGATGTTATACTGGATTTGAATCTATGGGCTTCAAAATTTGCCTTCGTCCACTGTGGAATGTAAAATTGAGACTGCAGGGGAGAACTTATGCAGAAATGAATGGAATAGCCCTACTATAGGACCTTTTGACTGTGGTTATCCCAAAACACCTCCATTATATCTAGAGAATGACTAAATTTAGTGACAACTGCTAAACCCAGTGACCGCTCCCCCAATTTGGGCTGGGGATTTGGGTGAGCGGTAACTGGGTTTTAGCGATTCTCAGAGTATAGCATGTTTAAAAAGCACTATGGTTGGGCTATGAATGGACGACTCAAGAGCTTTGGTCATACCAGGAAAGTTGGTCATAATTAGCAAGTAGCCTGCTGCCGAGAGTGTGAATCAAAATGTTTTCTGCAAGCTATTCGATCACCAAAATATCGCAACAATCATTTGATTCTTGTAAATTTACTGCTGTGTGAAAAAAATCTAGAGAATAAATTTGGATTCATGCTAACCCGTTTATAAGAATCTCTTGAAAGAATCAATTTGCTAATTTGATTAGTACCATTAAGTAATGCTGGATAATAGTGGCCATGTACATACTGGATCATCAACCTCATTTGACCTGAGACATGTGTGTTAACTAGATGTTAAGTAATGGATCAATTCAGTAGCACTGTAGGTCAATTAATTACAGTCATTAGATGAAGATGAATACGAAGAATGTCAATATGGACAGACATTCGTAACACACCATTATGTTTATATTATGCATGTACCACACATGTATAATGCATCCCCCATAAAATGCGTCAACACTGGCAACCGCTGATCAATAGCCAGGATTGTAGTGTGAGGGGCAAAGCCATTATGATACCCGTTCTATTAAGTATTTACTATCCAAGTGTGGACACATATGTTTGAGTTATTCACGTTAATGGATGTGCAAATTGACCCAATACCCGTCAACTGCAATCATTGCTGTAGCGGCTTACAATCTAGAAACACCATCCAGGAATTACAAATGTCCGCAGTTCATGTGTCTGCGCAGTTACGCTGTGATTTTTTGTGTGTCCTCGCTTGCCTTTGTTTACTAAAGCACACACACAAGGGCACCCCTACGGGTGTTTGCCTCCAAACATGGACAAAGTTTAGGACTATGCAAACACGGATGTCTGAACTGCATTTAATCGACATACCGAGGATGTTTTTCGCCATTTTTGTATGTGTGTATAAGAGACAATTTTACCTAGCAACCGCGGATGGTATATTTAATGCACGATAGAGGAATTATCTCGCAAATGTGTTATACCTGCAATTGTGGTTGTTTGCAGACCTCTGAAACTGAGGACAGTCCCCCTTTGCAGAGTGGTCCATGGTTTAAATGTGAAATGTCATGTGTGTGTGTCCTCATTTGTTGGTAAACACATACGCACCCCTACATGCTCACAACTGTATACACATGTAAAGGTATTCCCACATGTATACTGTTACGTAGTAATTAATCTTTATACATTGACTGAGTGAGTGTGAATGTATTAATATGCTACTATGAATTAAGTGGAGCTTAATTCTAGATCTGATTAATTTTCTTGCGACAGTCATAAATACACCGCCCATTATGCCTATCTCTATCATGTAAATTTGAGTCATATAAATCATGGAGTGTAAAATAGAAAATAAAGATAAAGGGGCGTGATCCAATCTTTTCATGTTCTTGTTTCTAACTAAACAATTAGGATTTAGATGTTTCATTTGGCAAAACAGGATAATATTTTTTTAATCCCAAAAAAGTGGTGCTGGGATAGTACACACACTTTCTGTGTGATAATAGGCCTAACACAAGTTTTTGTTTGCACTATATAAAACGAAACATCTTTGGCTAGATCATGTAGATAAGAAAATTATGAGCTTTCTTTCAATACCAAAATCTCAGTTTTGATGAAGAAAAATGGGGAATATGGCTGTCGATTGGGTCACTCCCCTTTAAACTGTAGCCTTGCATTTCAACCTCCAGACATAAAAAGCTTGCTGACTTTATATCATATAGTACTATAGCATTTAGGACTCCATGAGGTTACCAACGGGCATAATAATTTACATACACTAAACCTTCAATAGAATAGCTCCTGTGTTGTGTGTGCGTTTTAAATATTCATATTATTACCATATGTTATGTGATAGGAGGCAATCGTGAAACTGAGAAATTAGGGAGCAAAAAATAATCAAATACATGAAAATTTGGTGTAATAAAAGCGCAAGTACCAAGCTATGTCCGGGATGTAAGGACTTCAACTAGAGTACATGTGATGACTAGGAATGTTGATGATAATGATTGTTTTAACTTCTTTGGATTAGATTGTGCCATGAATGTACTAAGCTGTAAAATGTTTAAAGCATTTCAAAGCAAAATTAGGATAAGAATTTATTTTCATATAAGAGAGATAGGTCATAGTACAAACAAACACAATTAATCTATACTTATAACAAAACAACAGTGTTTCCTTTGGAACATATTGCGGCATATATTTGATTCATTTCAATTTCATACACATAACAAAAATATATACATGTATCAAGTTTTAAATTTCCTAACAAAAAATATATATAGGGGCCTATACACATTGGTAGAAACTGAAATAAATTATAATTGCAGTATCATATAAATAAGGTAAGAAATTTCATTCTTAAAGCACTGTGGGTACTGAATTATGAATATTCAATTTGAAGTTAAGTTGTGGTTTTTACCTGCAAGAAGGTGATATAAATTTCTTGATGATAAATCTACTAAATGTCAACTTGAAATGGGAAAATTATCATTTCATATAGCAAATGTTTAGTAATCTGTCTACAATGCTGCTAATATGACCATAATTTTACATTGTAGTACAACACAAAATATCTATATTGCAGCAATGACATTTAAAAGCATTTTCTGTAAGGTGTCCAATAGTCTAATAAAATTAGCATCTATCAAAATAATACAGACTTAAAGTAAGAATTCATTTTTCAAGTATCGGTAGAGAAGAAAGATAGGTCATATATGACCCAAGGCAGCAATTGAGTGGCAAGCCTCATGCATATGAAGATGCTACTCGGGTTCCAGGAATGCCAGCAATGCACTATGTTGTTACTGCCCAGCACAGGTATTTTGCAGAAAATATACATCCAGTTTAAATAGCTGCCAATTTTGCCTAATTCATTTTTTCCACCACTTTGTGATATTCAATACCTGCGCACACACGCCAGGCAAAGAGGTGAATATTGTTATCCAGTTCTCGCTCTGGAATCTCACCAGGAAGATCCAGGTTCCGTGAAAGATGATATATAGTGTCTGTTGTGATGTTGGTGGGAGAGTCTGTTGGGTACACTTGGAAAATGTCACAGGTCGATGTGGCCCAGGGGTCGTCAAACTTTGCTGTAAATATCGTGGAGTCTTTTCCCCTGAAAATAAAAGGTGTAAAACATAATTGAAAGTCTGATTTCATGAATATTTAAGGTCATCTGCATGCAAATTGACAAAAACATGTAAAGACAATAAATGTACTGCATAATATGGAGATATAAAATGTTTATGGTGCAAAAATGTAATAAATATACAAATAATTATAATTCCAAATATTACTGTTAAATGTCATAATGTTATCACAAATAGTATCTGGTTATTTTTTCATGGCCTCTCTTCTGCCTTCATGTTTAAGCAAATATTTTATTTGAATATGTAGCTTTTCTAATATATTTTCACATTTTACATGTTAATTTCATTTGGAAGATCTTTAATGTGCAGTTTTTATTTCCATGTATCGAAATGTAAACCATGCAATTAGAACTCATGAAAACCAGCCAGATGGGATGTATTATGGTATTTAAACATGTTCAAAATTGCATTAAACATGTTGTACGATATCATAATGATGTGATGCATGGCAACAGCCAGAAGTGCTGTAATTATCTAATAAACCTCTCTACATCTGTGCTCTTTTCCACATAGTGTTGCGTAGCATATTGTGTACTATTCGACTTGATTTTGTATGCGCGGCCGGCCGGCGTGCATGTGGTTGTTTTTTATTGTGTTATGTTATCTCAAGTTAACAGTTATGCAGATGAACATGACCTTGACTTTTTATGGAGTAATAAAAGCTCTATCACATGTGCGATGAATTGAATGCATATAATTTTTTGTTGTTAAAGATATTCGTGACAATTTAATAGTTGCAAATTTGATTTATCAATGCACTCTAAAGAAGTGAATTCCATGTAATATCTTATATCATATCCACATTCATTATTGTTTTTGTAGGAAGTGCTGTATTATTTTGGTCTGTGAAATAACATCTTGACAAATTTAATAACTGTTTGAATTGTGCATACCATAGTGAAAGGTTAACATGACATAGAAGGCTGTTGTATAGGTACATAGTACATGTATACTGTTGGGTGAATGGGTGATAAACAGGTGCATGATAATGGATACTGAATAAGTATTTTTAGTTATGGAAGAATTACATAATAGATAGATGATCAGCACATGTAAATGCATGCTGTCTACAGTAGATAGCAAGCATGCTGTCTACTGTAGATAGTAACATGGATGGTTGCAAGTAGTAACAAATAAATGTTAGGCCTATGACCATTTTCGTGTCATGCTTACATGGAACACAGAGACACACAGGCACAGAGACAAACAAAGACACAGATACTCTGGTACTCCCCCCCCCCCTGACACATCCACATACACATAGCTCCTTTGTAATATAGCTTAATGTGGCTTGCTTTCAAACTGTAGTCAGAAAGTCTAAAGTTAACAGCAATTTAATGTTCATTACTGTCTTAGTGTATTCAGTGATGTCCATTAAGTAATGTTAAGAATTTGAATGTACAGTACTGTCTTCAGTAGATATCAATTTGAATGTACAGTGCTGTTTTCAGTAGATAGCTAGTTGAATGTGCAGTGCTGTCTTCAGTAGATAGCAATTTGAATGTACAGTGCTGTATTCAGTAGATAGCAATTTGAATGTACAGTGATGTCTTCAGTAGATAGTAATTTGAACATACAGTGCTGTCTTCAGTAGATAGCAATATGAATGTGCAGTGCTGTCTTCAGTAGATAGCAGTTTGAATGTGCAGTGCTGTCTTCGGTAGATAACAATTTGAACGTGCAGTGCTGTCTTCAGTAGATATCAATTTGAATCTTCAGTAGATAGCATTTTGAATGTACAGTGCTGTCTTCAGTAGATAGCAATTTGAATGTGCAATGCTACCTTCAGTAGATAGCAATTTGAATGTACGGTGCTGTCTTCAGTAGACAGCAATTTGAATGTGCAGTGCTGTCTTCAGTAGATAGCAATTTGAACATACAGTGCTGTCTTCAGTAGATAGCAATATGGATGTGCAGTGCTGCCTTCAGTAGATAGCAATTTAAATGTGCAGTGCTGTCTTCAGTAGATAACAATTTGAATGTGCAGTGCTGTCTTCAGTAGATATCAATTTGAATGTGTTTGTCTTCAGTAGATAGCATTTTGAATGTACAGTGCTGTCTTCAGTAGATAGCAATTTGAATGTACAGTGCTGTCTTAAGTAGATAACAATTTGAATGCAGTGCTATCACCAGTAAACAACAATTTCAGTGTCAATTAAATTGCTGTATACCATAGATGGTAATGAACATTTAAATATTTATCTATTGAAGACGGCACTTGGACAACAATTAGCTGTTTATTGAATTGAAATATTAAATAAGCCATCTTTTTAGGAAATAGCAATTAAATGGTTTTATATAGTCTTCAGTAGACGGCAATTAAAATAATGTGTATTGCTGTCTGCAGTAGACAGCGGTATGAATGTACCACACTGTCTTCAGTAATGTCTAAATTTGACGTTGCATTCTGGCTTCAGTAGACAACATTCCCCCACCCCACATACCCACTCACCCCCACCCACATGCATATTCAGATTATGTTGCTTGCATAAATATAACTAGGGTCCATCTTAAATTGGTTGCTTGAATGAAGTATTCTAACTGATTTCATTTTTATTCACACAGCCATAATTTCATATTCCTTAAAATGCAATTAAAATAAATCAATGATACATTATAGAGGACCTTGACCCTTGTGTATTGATCTGTATAACCAGTAATCATTGATCATTTTCCAGTCATTGGGTATGCTGTGTTTTACGGTATTCAAGGTCATTGGTAGTCTCTGTCCCAGCTGGCTTGTCCTCCTTCATTTTTAAACAAACCGTCTGGTGACAACTTCTAAGTATGCCTTTGTAATGGGCCTAAACTTCAACCCTGTTCTTAATCGGGTTGATGCGCATGCATACTGTGCCTGATCAGACATTCAAAAGCTAACCAACGGAGTATCTGGATCACATGCGTAGTATTCATACTGAGATTTTGAATTGGGTATATGATTAAATTTTTGTGCACAAATAGTGGATTTGTTTCTGTGTCATCTAAAAAATTATCACAGATTTATGAAGCTTGCATTTTTTATGTTCAAGTTTGAAACTAAAGTGATCATCAGGAGTCTTTGGTACAAATTCCACTCTCAGGTTCTTATTTTGAGCAATTTAAAGCTTTTGTCACATTGTAATATTGTTATTGAATTGGTAATAGCTATTTCTTGCTTAGTGCTGAGAGAGTACAAGACGGCTGTGACGGAGACTAGGTACTGGGTTCCCATGGCATTTACAGTTCAAATTGATTGTATTTAAAAAACCATACTTTAGCCCTGAACACGTGTTTCAAATGCTGGATGCAAATAATGGTAGGACTATTTTTGCTCATGCAAATTGATTAAAAATTATCTGGGACCCCTCAATCAAACTCAGTGCCCCCTCAATCAGTTCTGGTGTCCCACATGGGACAATTCATGCTACATCACTGGTGCCTCTACCATGAATGATTAACCCAAAGCATTATTAAGAAACAACAAATAACTAACAAAAAGAAAACAGAAACATTTTCTCCAATATATAAATGTTTCATTAAATCATGGTGTTTGATCACAAATAAGTTGTTTTTGAGAAAGGAAATATAAATATGTGGAACTGATAATTCAGTCAGCAATTCATGGTATATAGGTATATAGTTAGGGAAATCCCCTTCTGTCCACTTCATAAAGATGCCGGCATTATAAAGTCTTATGTGATACGATCAAGGGACATTATAGTTTAATGTCAAAATGATTAAATTTCCGGTGTTTTTCCATCAGATACTAGCCTTTTCAACAACTCTGTTTTTGGCACCAAGCCACTGAAAATTACATTCTGGTTTGCCAAGTTATAGGTCATTTAAGAGTTGTTAAAAACAATAAGAAACAAAAGAATTTCAACACCTTTTGCCAATAACTCAAAATTAATATTAGTGACTCTAGACTCATTCGTTTTGATCATGTTACATATTCAGTATATTCAATTGAACAGGTTGGGGTACCATACTGCAAATCCACATTTTCCATTTTTGTATAATGAATTATAATTACTAGAGGCTCCGCTAGTTGAGTAGTAGCAAGCTACATGTTATAAGTTTTCAGGTTGAAATTCCTGTTACTCATTTTGCAACTTGCCATATTACTTGTTATTGTAGGCAGATACTGTAGAAGTTTTGGTTTAAAAACATTTTTCTTCCACAAATTTGAAAATCTTACTTTGGTGAGAATTAATTTTTGTAAATTGATTCTGTCCCCATATTTAGGTCTCAACTCTTAACTGCAAAATTGATATCAATTCAATTTTGGATACCAGTCTGAAATTGAAACGGAGTTTCACACATCTAAATGGAAAAATATGATCATACTATTGGGATATTGGGATAGTGGTAAATGATTTTATTATCTAGACCAAGAGAAGATGTATTATAGTGGTAGAGCATCTAGACAGGATGCTTGTGGGTCCAGGGACCAGCGGCCTAGATTGCACTGATGGTATCACACGATGAGCTGCTAAATTGGATTGAGTATTTCTGCCTTGTTAATTTGCATAAGCAGAAGGCAAAATCCATAATGCTAGATTCACTCTCCCTTGGTACCCAGTGTTACTAGGATGAATCTATATACATGGAATGATGAGAAAACATGGGAATAACATTTAATTTATATTTTCTGCATGGACTTGAATGTAAATTATTTGGTTCAAATATGTGAGTGTTTGGGTGCATTGTTAATTCAGAAATACAGTATTATAGAGTTAAGCAACATAAAATTACTTTTTTTTTATCACAACATGGACCCATGTCATAGAGTGTATTGTCAAAATCAGACCCATTTGGGTGGCACATGATATGACCACACATCCCTTTCTACTTCAATATTGAAGTACCCTGCTAAAGTTTGTTTGGCTTATAATAGGTGAAAATAATTTGGTTTTTGTTACTGTCCCAATGTACACTGGTGTAAATTCACATAAGTGTGCGCCAGTTATGCAATACGCAACATGCAACTAGTGTAAGTACTGCATGCATGCCATTCTATATAAATACACAATGTTATGAGTCCCAATTATTTCACCTATTATAAGCCGAACAAACTTTACACCAGGATTTGCTTAAACAAGAAATCTAAAGAAGTCATCAAAATTAGATACTTGTATTTTTATGAGAAGTAATATAGACCACTTGGCATGTGACGTCATTGCCCGGCAGTATGTGCGCGCATTATGACAATTTACATTGTTCTTTGCCCTGCAGTGTGCGTACGCATCGTGCGTACGCATCGTAGTCTGCTAAGGGCATTAAATCGCCCGCCACATTTCATACAATACAAGAAAGCCATTGAACAGGGTAGCGGCTCGTTCGAGCATATCGATAGACGAGTCCCTCGCCTTTGTTGATAAACAGTGATGTCAAGTGGTCTATAGTAACATAATTTCTTTCCTCCGTCAAAGTGGTCCAAAACAAAGTGACATGTCACCTTCTTTTGGACCACTTTGACGGAGGAAAGAAATTATGTCACCAGGTGCTACAAAATACTTCAGCAGGGCAGGGGCAGGCAACACATGGCACACCTATACAGCCAAACCACCTTCTGGCTATTAGGATTCATATTCATAGGCTTATATGGTGTGACCCACCAGGAATATTCACAGGGACAGCAACTTTTCGAAGTCACAAAACTTAATTGTTTGGGTATTTTAACGCCACAACTAAACATAACTAAATACTTGGTGTGGTTGAGGAATTAATCAGCTATCACATACTTTTTGAATTTTGAAATTAACCATACGGTTCTTGAAATATAAGAATTTTACAAAACTCCCTCATTTTCAAGCCTTTCCATGGATTCAAATATCAATCAATGATCTATATAGTTTGATTTAATAATTCGTCTCTAAGCCCCCACACGCATTAGTAAAATCGGCCATTTTTTCATGTTATTCCCGCTGGATCATGAGTAAATTTCATTTTTTTCCGCTGTTTTATTTATTTCCCGATCCACCACACAAAAATCTCATGTCTGATATCATTGTCAGACGTCAACGGTCAACATAGTCAAAAAGCGTAAATCTCAATTTAAATTCTTCATCTTCACCACAGTGCAACCTCCCTGAGAGATGAAAAGGTGGTCTATCCTTGCCACAGATACACAAAATTAGTAACAAATAAAATAAAAAACAAATAATTAAAACCGCATTTCGTATTAAGTTTTTAACTTGGGAAGAGATTTGAGATGAACTAAATTATTAAGATTAAAAATAAAGAAGGCCTAATCACTGCGTATCATCAGCGCATAATGCGTCTGTTGTTATTAATAGATATTGACTCTGTGAAAAGGCATGAAAATGAGGGAGTTTCGTAAAATTCTTTTATTTCAAAAACGGAGCGGTCAATTGTCAAATTTAAAAAAGTATGTGATAGCTGATATGCTCCTCAGCATCATCAGTTATTTAGTTATGTTTGGTTTATGCGCTAAAGTATCCATAAAAAAATCAGTTTCACTTTCCGACGATACAGTTCTTTCATGGGCACCCTGTACTATAGAAAAATTATATAACTAGTGCAAAATGTGATATGATTTAGAACTTACCCAAAAAATGAAATTGGGCAAGTCAAGAAAGAGGCATGCAATTCACACTAGCATTGCCCCAATGTTTTTATAGTAAACTACCCGAACAAACACATGCTGCATAGTTTTTCAAAAGCAGCAGATCAATATTTTTGTTTAAAGCAAAAACATGGCCTGCAGTGTTTTGATTTCTTGAAATTGTATAATTACATAGAGAGTAAAAACCTAGGTGCGCAGTAATAATCATATTCTGACACGACACGTTTTGGAGGGAAGTGTTTGTGTTATCGGCGTTCAATTGAATTGTCCCTACCAAGGTTGTGTTAATTAGTATGCATGGCATACATTTGATTAGTAGGTTTGAAATGAAATGAGTTGCATGGTATATTGGCTCACATGAAGAAAGAACCATATTTACTGCATGCACAGATCTTAGATTATATGCTGAATGCCAACTTCCGTTTTGTGATATTGCTTTGAATGAAAATAATCAGATTGTAAAATTTGCTAATATAGCCATACACCTGTTCTTTTGAAATTCATATTTTATAGCTGGTGTCTTAATTTCATTCTAAAATTAAAATGTGAGATTATAGGGGAAAGAGAAAGAAAAGAAAGGAAGATGATGGATTCGAAGTCATAAATTAATAAACCAAACAATTGGGAATATTTAATGGTTGAAAGAGGTTTGAATGATTAGAAACTGACAAAACAATGAGAAAGGAAGCAGTTCAATCATCAAAGATGCCAGATATGAACATGAATGCGCTAGGGTCAGATGTCTTTTATAATTATGTAATTTTACCAAGGTGAAGGCATTGGGAAAAACAATATTACATTTCACATGAGAAGCATTAAATTGCACTGTATACAGCTTGAGATCGAATAGGAGTGTCATGTTCATTGCTATTTGTAATACCAGTCACATTCAATTCTTTCCCTCCCTGTGCGGTGAATATGTTTTTTGCTACTGCAGGTACTGTATTGTCCTCTTTTTAAAAATTCAAAGCTCATAAAGGGGACATTAAGGGTACATGATGTATTAATGGTCGAAGCAGCCTAAAAATCAATTTTCATTATCAAAATCAATATATTAATGAAAATTAACACTTTAATGTTTTGCAAAAGTTCATTCTACAAATCATATATTTTGAAAACTTGCTTAATTTATTGTTGTTTAAATGAGTTATGTACGTTTTACTAAAGTGTTGTTGTTTCAGTCCTCTTTACAACATAACTCAAGAACCACGGGCCTACAAAAGTATGTCTGTGATATTTGAATTCTTCTACACATTCGCTATGAAATAATCAATGCAATTTTTGCCAAAGCTGACTACCATTCGCAAGATGCTTTGAACTACCAAATCGCAACAGTTTAAAATAGTTGATAACCTTAACATTCCTATAATCTTGCTTTGGTCCAGATTTATTTGACATTTGTCTGCTTTTCCAGGAATTTTACCTTTTGAATATTAAAATTCCTCATTTCAATTAAAAAATTATGCATATATCTTACATATACATTTCTAGCATAATGGCATATTTTATCATGTAAATCAGAAATCTGTTATGAAATAGTGATGGTAGAGCTGTATCTGAGAAATCACAAACTGCTCTCATGTGCAGTGCAGTGATAATTTTGTCAGTTGTAGCTATTAAACCTGTGTCACATTTGCATTATTCATTTAAATGCATATAAATTCAGAGCATTATTTTTTTCTAATCTCAAAATAATGATATATGGTATAATCTGTGTGCATATCAGTTTTCGTCTTACGTCTTGTTTGATCATCCTAGCTGTGTAAAACTACGCCAATATTCATGACAATAATGTGATCAGCGAGCTGATACACGCATAGTTGGCGCTGCAATTTGTTTGGCTCGAAATTAAAAGGGGACAATGCGATCAGTAGCTATCAGTGAAAACTAACATTTTTAGTCTATTCTTTATGCAAATCACACATTACTGCTTTAAGGGATAAGTATCTGTGTCTCATTTGTAAGTAAAAAATATGTATCTAGATACAATAATTATGATAACATTGAAAAGTGCAGCATGGTGTACATTTACATTATATGTGATCGATTCTGGGAAAACCGTGTGGATTTGAATTTACTAAATGGATGAATTGGACTGTGACTGATGGGCAAATGAAATAAAATGCAACATCAAAGACTTGTTTTATTGTTCATGTTTGAAATGGGGAAATGCTATGATTAATAATGCTGTTAAACACTATGGTGTGAGCGTAAATGTCTGTGTGTGTTGGGGTGGGAGGGGAATGGCTGGAGACTGAAAGATTATTCATTCAATAACACTATGACTGTGCATATTGATATCTTGTTACTATTAGCAAGTATAACTAAGTGACATAATATTTTGCACTTAAGGGAACTTTCTTTTGTTATTTACTATTTTGAAAATATAAAGTTGGTTCTAAATAAATCAGTAACATTTCTAAATGAACAAGATTTTTAACCAGACATTTGATGTAAAATTCCAATATGGCTGCCTCTAATACAGACTGCAGGCCTTCTATATTTCCAATTGAAGAGTGCTATGTTAGCCCTAAGTTGCAGCTTATTACTAGTTAACATGTAGGTGTATCGCTATCGTAGGCTCCAATGGGAGTTATGCCAATGCTGGCTGGCATGGCCCACATCATAATACAACCTCCTATCCTGGCTATGCGAGAAAATTATTATGTGCAGTACCTCATCCGAAACTGGAGATGGCTCGTCTATTTATCATAGGGAAGTAACTCTGTTAGGGGGTGAACGAAAGGGTAGGATTCCTTGGTGGACAAAAATTAGATTTGATTCGTTTTGAGAACCCAACTAGAGGCCTCCGAGAGAACAAGTGTGATTTTGATTCAATATGTAGAACAATACCGTGGATGTGAGGACTTCCGACGTGACACGCATGATGACAAACTGAAGAGATATAGATACCAGCGTTGTCATCGATGAATTGCATTACCATGTGGTGTGCAGATCCATTCGCCTGCTATCTTGTATCATTGATAATAATTTTAATCATTTATACAATACATGTTGAGAACAGAATTATGAAACTACATTACACAAGATAGATCAAAATCGGGCGACAGCTGCCAAAAATTATTGGTTAGATTAGAGCTGTAAATTGATTATAAAAAGTCATAGTTATGTTAATTTTATGCATGTGTCGGAAATCGTATGATATATATTCAAATGAAACATTAGTAACCAACACAAATTGCCTGCAAAAATACTCACTTGTGCTATAGAGGGCAAGGAACTTTTGTGACAAAGCAGTACTCACTTGTGCTATAGAGGGCAAGGAACTTTTTGTGACAAAGCTGAAAACAAAAATTGTTTCTGGAGATAGTTTTGTGGTCAGGATGTGTGATATATGCTTGAAATCAGACAATTATATTAATCATATTAATGACCAAGTCGGGAGTAAAAAGAAAAAAATATCTATCCAGTAATGTCGGAAATTATATCATTGTTAGATTAAATTTTCTTCTGGTTTAGTTAATTAATTTTATTAATAATAATTAATTATAATTATGACCCCAAGGGAAAGGTAAAATGGGGGAGGGGGGTATGGCCAGCCAGAAGGGTTCTTTTGCAAGTCAAGGGGACCAATTTTCGGCAAATACTTATAGGGCACCATTTCAATAATACACTTTAAGGGGGTACTACACCCCTCGATAAATTTGTGTCTATTTTTGCATTTTTCTCAAAAACTAATAACACAATGATAACAAAAGTTATGTAGGCCTATATTATAGGGGCAAGGAATCCAATTACTACACTGGAATTTTTAGTGACCCAAGACAAGTGGTTTGTTATTTATGATAAGAAATGAGGTACCGCTAGGATGTACCTCATTTCCTATCATATATACTGAACCGCTTGTCTTGAGTCACTGAAATTTCGTGTAGTAATTGGATTCCTGGCCCCAATAATATACATAACTTTTGTTACCAGTGTGTTACTATTTTTTGAGAAAAATGCAAAAATAGTCACAAATTTATCACAGGGGTGTAGTACCCTCTTAAAGGCTTATAGAAATAAGAGTGGAAATAGTTAAATATTTAGTAAGGGCACATAAATTTCATTAGATTTTCAAGCATTTTTGCATGCAAATAAGCTCAAATAGCCCTTTTTATGGATTTTGCACAAACGTGTGCGGGCGACATGAGACAAAGAATTAATTTTGTTTGGCCTAATGCAAATATAGGGAAATAAAGTACTGTGATGAACTAATAATGGTAATGGTAGTAGCTGCTGTATTGTGGTAATCCTTTGATCCCATGATTTAATCAACCAATCAGATTTGTCGATACAGGCATTCACAATCTAGGCGCTATAATGAGTAGTTATTTTATCTCATTAGGTTTGCTCAAAATGAACATCTGATAGTGAAAACTAATATTATCATTTTATCATTTTGAAGAAAAAAATCCAATTTGCAATTTGTAGGAAATCTTATTGCTATAAATGTGTGAAACTAATTTATTTTAAATTTGAATTTAAATATTTTAGTACATTTCTATTACCTTTGGGTGACATGATTATATGAAATTATGTGATTGAAGTACTAAACTACAACATCTATACGGATGCAACACGGAGCTACGATTCAGCTTCTTCCTAGATTCATTTTCATCCGATAAGGACTCCCTCAAGGACAATAGTCGCCATACTATAGGTAAATAAATCTAGCAGCTCTAAGGTAGAAAATAACATTCTATCTTGTAGAGAGACAAGCTCTAAGTGTTCTAGAAGAATAAACAAACATGGAGTCATATTGCGAGGATGTTGAATAATTTATTCAGTAACAGAGATTTGAAGGTACATTTCATTTCCGGTCTCTGGATGTAATAGGCGTATGTTTGGAAATGTCAAAGCTTTTACCTGAAAACTATATTTTGCAAAATATTAAATGTTAATATTAGTGACAATTAAAGTGAGTATCAGTGATTTCTTGTATCAGATCATTGTTACTTACATTATCTGCTTTACAAATAGATCAATTAGCTCAAACTTGTCGATCAGAATAGATAAAACAACACCAAAAACTCCTGTAAATGTAAATGATTATCAAAGCAATGAACACTCAACTTTATACAGGGGTGTGAGAGTTCCTCTTTTCAGCTGATTTCCTCGTTTTTTGTTGCCAAATTTTACGCTTTTTCTTTTATTATCAGCCCATATTTGGCATATTTACCCTGATTTTACGCTGTTTTTCAGCGTTTTTAGTAAGTTTCCTCGTTTTTGGTTTGTGGCCTCTCACACCCCTGTTTAATGCATGGTTGCCAACTTCAATGACCTTACTCACAAGAATGTGAAAGTCCATCAGACAAAACTAATAACTTGATGTACAATTTTGATTTTTACTTTCATTGTCATTTGAAATGCCTGCATCCAATTTCTATTCATTAATGCCCATTCAGTGATTTGCTCATCCAGATGTTCATAAAAATGATCAAATTTCAGATTTTGGTGCCTATGTCATTGTCATAGATGTGCTAACATAGCCCGCTAGCCGTGTATTTAAGACAAAATAAGGCATTTACATGAATCTAATTTATAATACTGACAGTATATAAATTAGCTACATGTATTTGAATGGGGCTTCAATTTCATTGATACTCTTGTTTTCTTCGTTTTTACCAAATTTTCATTTCAAAAATACCAAATGACAATTTGGCTTATCCTTCACTTTTAAGCAATTTATAAACAATTTTACTTTTTTTACACTTTGCTGGGATCACTGAATGGGATTTAATTTTTAGTGTATTTTGATAAATCGCCGATAGTGACTTAAATTTGATAGAACATGGTGTATTATCATGTAGGTAGGCTCAATCCCATATACTACCACATGACCAAATAACAGTCCCAGCTGTGTACTAAATGCACTCTAAAAACATCATTTTATCTTCATAGGAGCGAGTCAGTTCTTAGCCACAGCTATGATGGTTGAAATCAGCCCTTGGCTGATCTTCCTATCTAGGAAAAACAGTAGGTTGCCCACCATCATTTTCTGTGTCTGGCCCTTAGAGCCTGTGATGTCTGGGACTGCATAATCTCTAAAATCATGCTTGAGTTTGTAGACAAAAAAGAAAAGGGATGCTTAAAATCATTAAGAATTAATTGATATATCACATCTTTAGTGGCTGCTAATCATGATCAATCCAAATTTGAGCAAGAATTATACAAATTTCTGCTCATTTTAATCTGTGAAAGTGTGCTGAGGCTTGAAGATCAACATCTAGGCATTGTGCCTGTGCGTAGCGCACTATAAATCACTGCACTTTAAAAAAATATATGTTTGTAACCATCTTTCTTTAAAAAGACACAACCCAACTAAATACTGATATCACTTCACAAGATTTCTATTTGGTAGTGTGGAATCATCAATCTAACAGCACCACAGTAAAATATATACTAATACTATAGAAATACACACCAAAGATGATTTTTCTTTTAAATTAAAGTGCATGCCCAGATATATTTAATTCTTTTACTCTACTGATATTGACTTGAGAGTAAATTACCACACACCTACGCACACAGACTTTTCTAATAATGTGACAGCCATTTTTGTCACAAATTATTTTCATACTGGTTTGCCAATGGCTATTTGAAAATGCAATCACAGATTTCTGTATGTTTTTAAATAACAAGGCAGTAATGACAGTGCTTTCAAATGGTTCAGAATTCAATCGCTTAGTCAGCACAAAATAAATAAGCCAATACAAACTTGATGAACTAGTTAGGTTAGGTTACCAGGCATGCATGGCTTCATTCCACCATAAAGTAGGGGGCCTAAATTTTTGTCATTGTTTGTTCCGCTATTTTTAGGCATTGCAATTTGCATGAACTAAAACTCCTAACCCTGATCCTATCCCTACCCCTAACCTCTAACCCCTAATTAGCATATGGTGATGTTTCTGTCTTATATGCCACATCTACCCAATTGTTCAGAATAAAAAGGGCCCAATGCTGAGGAACACTTTTGAGAATAAGAGAGTGGCAGTGTTTCTAGTAGCTAGTGCTATATAGCTGATCATGATTTTACCCATAATTTCTTCAAGTCGTGAGAAGGGTAAAGGGGCTCTCATGAGAACAGTAAAATGTCATGGAAAGTAAGTCTGATGATATGAGAGTCCTTATCTTTTTCAAATTAAAACACTTAGCAAACATGATATCTATAAAAATTCAATTTTTGTAGAACATTGATAGCAAGCTCAAGTGCTGTAGTCTGCAAGCGTACGTCTTCATTAATATTAATGATACTGCCGGGTTGATGACGACAACTTAATTCTTTTTACTAAGTCTCCATTTATTTGCAGGAAAGCACTTATACAGTGAAACACATTTGGGATACCATATTTTACTCTACTGAATGTTTAGTTGGCATGCTTGTCACAAATAGACCTCTCCATAATATTAATAATTGAAGAGTGCACAATTGTTTTATTCCCGTAAGAGTTAGCGTTCTCCGATACCCATCCATATTCACATCTAAATCCAAACATGCAGATACCGATGTCACTGAATAAAACATATTTTTTGTTAACATTTAATTAGATTTTTGTGAAGTAATGGGCTATTGCAGTTGAAATCCATACACCCAGCCTTATCGAAGACATGACCTTAATCTTCTACACAGGGAATGTGAATTTCAAATGGGATATACCTGAATGGGTGACTCAATTTTACTTCTATAATGCACGTGTGGGAGATTAAGGTCATTTCTGTATGGGGTGTATGGATTTCAACTGTAATGGTCCAATTTTAGTCGGTGTTATTCAGAGCTGGCACTGGCACTGATGCTATTTTAATAGCATCACATATTCAATTAAGTTTATTCTTAAATGCTTTAAATGAAGTTGTTGTATTATCTTCGGAAGAAATTGAGATTGGATAAAACTGCTTAACTAGTCCGTGAAATTGCAGCAGTCCACCATGAGGTATCAATTTCTTTAAATTGGATTTGTAGATGTACCTAGACATTTCCACGTAGGTGGTTAAGCCAAAACCTACTCGGGCATAATGCGGATATTTGCATGTTGGTCAACGTAGTAAGAGGGAGAAGAAAGACCTCCCCACTTGCCATTTATTTCATTTGTTCTAATGGAATGCACACATATAAAATCCTACTAAATTACAAGCCTCAAGCCTCGATCGGCACTTTTGTCTTCTTTGCACGAATCAGTTGTGACCCCAATCAGGATTTATTAATCCTTAAATATTTTGAGGAAAGTAAATTTTCAAAAGTTTAAAACCTTGTGTTATAAACGTTATCGAAGTATGCATTATCGGTTTTTATCGCATGCAGATTGGAATGTGTGTATTCAAAGGGCTGCACTGGGCAATTAGGAGCTTAGTTGGATTAAAATTATGCAATAATGCACCCATAAATATTTTGCCTGTATGAAAGATACCTGGCGGATCATTGACATTGCAGGAGCTCCGGCATTTTAATCAAGAATCGTGGTGCACAAAAGCGACAATTTCATCTAGCTTGAATAGCTGAAGGAAGTTGAATCTTGACCAGGCATGGTGTTGCTATGGCAACTGAACTGATGATGTCATAATGACCAAGAATGCCTTATCTAGATGAATGAATCGGTTCGTTCGTGCGAGCTGTGGTGAAAATGGCTCATTTAGGTGGACAATGGGTGCTGAATTGAGCAGTAAAAATATGAGAAATTGTTGCTCAAGTAAGCAGTAAACCAGAGTATGTGTTTTCTCTTATGCATTATGCACAGTTTGATTGTTTTATTAAGTGCTTGCAATAACATGCATGAACCATTACACTGTGGTATATATTAAACTAATTACAACCGGCAGTGAGGGAGAAGGTGTGAGCATGCTATTGCAATAAAAAAAATTTGCCATAACAGGTAAAAAGACTTTGGTATAGTGAATTAAAGATTTGAGAGTAGTTACATCATCATATTGCTATGGTTACCTTTCTTATTATCTTCTTGTTGCTAATTAAAATATTTTGTTGACAACAAATTTCCTTTGAGTTGTGATTACTACAGGCTGTATGAAAATGATTGTTACCTATGCAGTGTCTAGTTATTTATGGACAAGACTACCACATCATAATGCAAACACAGATAATCTGGGATGCAAAGCCCCATCCACCCCAGGATCCACCTAATTCATATTACCGTATAAGAGGTTATGAAGGTACAAATGCTGGTCCTTTCAAGAGAACCCAATGCTGCATTGCGAAAAAAGCAGGCTTTTCAATACATATCAACACTGATTGGTAACAATAATTTTGATACAGTTTGTGTCCCAGTGGTTAAGGGGGTTGACTCTAGCGTAAGAGGTCCCCAGTTCAATTCCAGGTGGAGACAAATTTCAAACTTATATCCACTCTCTCCTTACTGCATTTGAATTATGGGACAGATGCAGTGAATGACAAAGACCTTGCAGCCAGTTCCAATCACTGTAATGCCTGTCTGTCTGCACTGAGCATGACAGTGTCTGACATAAAATGATTGACACAGGTTAATTAAAAAATCAAAAATGGTGGGAAAAGTGTTTTATCAATGTTTGCTAGATATAGTAAGGGTACCTGAAGACGATACCTGATGGACAGAACTGTATTAGGCAAAAAAAAAAAGGTTTGTCTCAAAGCTCACGAGTGGTTTGAAAACAAATGTGAAATGCGATTTAAAAAAAAAATTAATTCCCGACTTGGTATTTTTATGGTATTTTGGGGAAAAAATCTGATTTTTGCCCAATTTTTCAGGAAAAAACTAAAAAAAATTGAAATAAAAAAAATGTCCGCATTTCTTTTTTTATCAAATCACACGATTTTACAAATGTGCTCGCAAGCTTTGAGACAAACCTTTTTTTTGCCTTATGTCACTATAAATAGGAAGACATGAAACTAGGATGATTTAAGGAGATGTCTAGCAAATCAGTTTCTAAGAAAATGTTCAGCAAATCAAAATTCCAAAAACATTTAAACAGTATTCCTTTAAATGCATGGAAAAAGGAGGGAAGTAATTGAAAGTAATCCTAAAATTGATTGAAGTATAGGCATGTAAAATATGTTGATTTTGGTTGCCTGCTCCACTCTGCCTAGCAATTTATAAATATGCATACTCTTCTAGGGCCCAGAAACAACACCCAACAAAACATACAAATCTCACCGAATGAACCATTTGAAATTTGTAGATACCCAGCGGTTATGGAACGTTGTATTTGCCACTGTAGGTAGAATTATAAACAAGGAGATTGGCATAAAAGGTTCACTTGGCATTATCAGCAACTTGAATCAAATTAGATTAACCCTCCCTTCTGTTAAAGTACACAGACAATTTGTCACGCTCAAGAATTTGTTCTTCTGCAAAAACAGATGGTAGTTAAAAGCTTAACTGTACCTTATTATTCACTAATCAAGTGTTTAGAAATACATTTGATTTCTTGTTTTAATATTTTATAGAATTGCTTATTTCTACAATATTGTCACCGGTAGATGTAATATTATTTTATTCTGAACTTTAACGTTTGTCAAATCTTATCCATATGCTACTTGCACGTATGCGTTTTGTAAGGGGTTTTTATTCTGTCTTGCATTTTAATATTCCATGATAAAATAGACACTCCATTGCCCATGTTATTAGAAGCGGCACTCGCTCACTCAGCTTTGCTGCTGGGGGCTGGAAGCCCAAACCCGGCATGGCTGTATGACGTCAAAATCTCAACAAATTAGTTGATGTAGGGGTTTAGAGCGAGGACGGTGGACGGAGCACTAATGCAGATCATAGGATGATAATGGCCTCTAATTTGATAACAGAATAAGTGCGAATCTGATTTGCTCCTGAAAGAGGTCAACCACGCAGATCTAAATGCACAGAAATATACAGCCAGTAGAGAGATGTGTGTTATTGTAAAACAGATAAGCTTAATTCAAAATTGCAAAATTGTATAATATATTGGGTTGTGATTATTCCAGGAATAAAAGTTGGAGTGAGCAGTGTTATATAATTAAACTCAGCAAAAAGTTCAAATTCTAAGAAAAGGAAATATATTTATAGCTTGACTATGCTGTTTTTGTTCATTTGCATTTAATATTGATATGTTTGTAAGTTTAATGCTTAAATGGTATTAATCATCGTATAATCAATCTGCCGGTATGGGTTAGTACTGATGCATTACAAAAACGGAGTCAAGTTACTTTTCCAGGTGATGGATGATCTGTAAGATATTGGGCTATTTCAGTTGAAATTCATCCGCCACCTATAAAATGTGACCTTAATCTCCCATAACAGGGGGTTTAGATTGCAATGGACTCTCCCATTCAGGTAACCCATTTGAAATTCAGACTAAGGCTAAATCTTCCATGGGGGTGTATGTATTTCAACTGGAATGGCACATTTGTATATGCAGACCAGCCATGTGACTAATATTGGTGTTATATAGTGCCTCTAAAAGGATCACAATTTGATTATTTACAAGACATACACACCATCCTTAACTTGCATCTGGGCCAATTTGTTATCACAGGACACTTTCTTCTTTTTTAGAAAGCATCTTGCATAATTAGGTTATTTTGTGGTCAATAACTCTTACACTTTGTATCGTTTCTATAAGTAGTTTATCGAATGCATGAAAATTACTTTGAATCATCTTTTTCAATGCAACCTAATGATATTAAGAAGATTTTATTGATTTTAGCAAGAATAAAATATATTCAGTAAGCGGGGTTTTTTTCCTTGTGACCTAGCTGACGGTATTGGCTGACAGTATTGGATAGTCTTAATAAACATGTGTACTTGGACTGTGTAGTGTTTTCATTATTGGAAAAGTGTTGTTCATTAAACTAAGCAATATCATGTATTTATAGCAGCTAGCAAGCATCCAGCTAGCTCTGGCTCCCAGATGGTTAAACCCGAGTAATTGGGGTGATAATGTTTGTGCCAATGACGTACTAAATTCCCAAGTACGTTTTATCCCAAATGTGCCCCAAAAATCAACGCTAGAGCTGAACTGAGAGAAGTTGGAGATAGAGAGAGAGGGGGAGAGAGAGAGTGAGTAGGGGTAGAGAGAGAGAGAGAGCAAGCAAATGCACACATGAGCACTGTTAGCTTCAGGGCTAAGCATCATATATGTTCGCTGCTTACTCATCCTACAGCAGATTTTTCATGCCTTTGTATTTTTCTTTCCAATTTGGTATTTCATACTGCAACATTTATGCGGAAAGATACATTTATGATTCTATTGATATTTGTCTTCTGTTTGTGATGTGATCACGTGTCTTCTAGAATATTGCATAATCAGCATAATTAATGCTGTCTACTGTAGATAGCAAATAATTATCTGCAGTAGAGAGCAAGATTATTGCTATCAAATCTTTAAAAAGTTGCTGTCTGCTGTAGATAGCAAATAATTATCTATAATATCTGAAATAAGGAGCATGATTATTACTGTCAAATCTCCATAAACATTTGCTGTCTACTGTAGATAGCAAGTAATTATGTATAATATCTGAAATAAGGAGCATTATTATTACTGTCAAATCTCCACAAACATTTGCTGTCTACTGTAGATAAATAATCATAGGCCTATATAATATCTGAAGTAAGGAACATAATTATTTCTGTCATTACTGTAGATAGCAAATAATTATAGCATAATATCTGAAGTAGGGCAAGATTATTACTATCAAATCTAAAAAATAAATTGCTGTCCACTATTATAGATCTATATACTTTAATCAGTCCTAAACTGTTAGCATCACAGATGAATATCTGTTTTATTTAGAGAATTTTCTTATGAGGTCTTACCTGAAGTATAAAGAACTATATATTCATGCCGTATGTGTTGTATTCTGTCTGTTTTGCACAAGATATAGAAGACATAGGTCAGCTACATCACTTTAAAGTGGGGCTACTCTTCAGCATAGTACTAAAAGCCTTTACAATTGTCGCCGATTTGATATTGGTCAAAATGTATGGCTAATAATTATGTATAATATCTTAAGTAGAAAGCATAATTATTACTTTCAAATCTTCACAAATGTGTGCTATCTACTGTAGATAGCAAATAATTATGTATAATATCTTGAGTAGAAAGCATAATTATTACTTTCAAATCTTCACAAATGTGTGCTATCTACTGTAGATAGCAAATAATTATGTGTAATATCTTAAGGGCTGGGGTATGAGCGACCTTGAAGTACCGGTATCTGGAGAGGGGAAGCAATGAGTTACCCCAAATCACAGCGGCAGGTAGTGACTGGGCCGCCAAGTGCTAATATATATTTATTTTGGAAGGTTCGTGTTTGTTTTAAATTTTGGGGCGTTTTTCCAAAATTTGATATTTTTGGTGATATTTCAAAAGCGACATGCCAAAGACAACTCTTTGGGCACATAGTTTGTTATTGTTATTGCAGTTCTTTTCCACATACCTACGTTAACATTCGATTGGGTGATTTACTAATATTATATATTTTATGACCGCAATTTGGCGTTTTCAATGCGTTTTACATGTATCATGAAATTAACGCAAATATATAGTCACGCTGCTTTTAGAATTTTTACCTGATCGTCGGCTTTTGCAGGCAACAGAATGCAGATCGGCTCACGATAGATGTCGTATTCCTCTATGTGGTTCACTTATTGGTAAAATGAGTTTGTATTCCTTGTAACAACACACACATTGCCGTCTGGTAACCGGGTCTGGTACTGATTTTGGGACAGCCATAGACTTCAGCGCCGTATCAAATCTCATAAAAACCACACGACTAGCGACTATGTGTTTATGTTTCCCATACGAAAGCTTGTGTCTACATCTATTACTATACTTCTTTGGAAACGTTGACCTTTGACCATTCTTTGTATAACGCCCTGATATGACCTTGATATGTTAAGCTTGATTGGAGTGCGTTATAGCATCCATTTCATTGAGGTATTAGGACTTGGTCAATAGACTATACAGGGATACAATAGTTTAACATGGTGTGTGAGCATGGTGAAAGACTCATTATTGATTAGGCGCGGACATATTAAAGGCACAGGTCCTTTGCGTGTATAGCAGAAAATTATAATAGAATGTGTGAATAGAATGTTTGGAATTTTGCAACTAAAATACTAACTGCATTCTGCATTATGTATTTATTTATTTATTTAGGCCTATGCCTATTTATTTATTTACCGACTTATTTATTTATTTTATTTATTTGGTATATTAGTTAGTAGGCCTAGTTTAATAGTAATATTCCATGATAGGCCTACGTCGGTTTATTATTGATTGTTGAAAACTTGATTAATTGATCGATTGATAGTCATTTCACATTATATTCCTAGTTTATAGGCCAATTTGAATAGCATCGTACATATAAATAGACCTATCAGTATTGATTTATTCTATTCAGCAATATCAAGGATTACTATCAAACTTCTCATAGCTAATTGTCAGTTGGCTCAGTGGTAACGAGTAGGTTTTACAACACGGAGGTCCCGGGTTCGATTTCCACCTCTGCCTATTTTTTGCATTTTTTAGAAAAAAAATGAAATTTCTGGACTGCAAACTTATTTGGCGCGCGATCTGAGCTGGTCCTTTTCTGGTGTCTGTGTCTGTTACAGGCACACTCCCTCTGCATCCAAACCAGGTTCACGCTCATTAGACCTCCCTTAAGTAAAAAATATAATTATTACTTTCAAATCTTCACAAATGTGTGCTATCTACTGTAGATAGCAAATAATTATGTATAATATCTTGAGTAGAAAGCATAATTATTACTTTCAAATCTTCACAAATGTGTGCTATCTACTGTAGATAGCAAATAATTATGTATAATATCTTGAGTAGAAAGCATAATTATTACTTTCAAATCTTCACAAATGTGTGCTATCTACTGTAGATAGCAAATAATTATGTATAATATCTTGAGTAGAAAGCATAATTATTACTTTCAAATCTTCACAAATGTGTGCTATCTACTGTAGATAGCAAATAATTATGTATAATATCTTGAGTAGAAAGCATAATTATTACTTTCAAATCTTCACAAATGTGTGCTATCTACTGTAGATAGCAAATAATTATGTATAATATCTTGAGTAGAAAGCATAATTATTACTTTCAAATCTTCACAAATGTGTGCTATCTACTGTAGATAGCAAATAATTATGTATAATATCTTGAGTAGAAAGCATAATTATTACTTTCAAATCTTCACAAATGTGTCTATCTACTGTAGATAGCAAATAATTATGTATAATATCTTAAGTAGAAAGCATAATTATTACTTTCAAATCTTCACAAATGTGTCTATCTACTGTAGATAGCAAATAATTATGTATAATATCTTGAGTAGCAAGCATAATTATTACTTTCAAATCTTCACAAATGTGTGCTATCTACTGTAGATAGCAAATAATTATGTATAATATATTAAGTGGAAAGCATAATTACTTTCAAATCTTCACAAATGTGTGCTATCTACTGAATAATATGTGTGATATCTTAAGAAGAAAGCATAATTATTACTCTCAAATATCTATGTGTGCTGTCTACTGTAAATATCAAATAAGCATGCACAATATCTAAAGTAGAGAGCATAATTATTAGTCATATCTAATTTATATTTTAGTGTACTTATTTCTGTTTTGAATGATCATTCAATAGTGCATTAACTCTAATAAGTGCCCTTCCAAGCACACCGGGAAAAAATGGGTAATCCGGTAATCTTATTCCCGGGAAATGTGTACTGCTGGCGGGAAATTTTGAGCAAGTGGAACAAAAAAAATTAAAAACATGTATTTAAAAGTTCTTAAAAATCACAGTTTTCTATAAGCTAAAAGGTCAGTTTTTTTCTGTCAAAAGTGTGAAAATATGGCACCAAATGGCGTCAAATTAAGGTCCATTTTTGACAATTCTTCAACTTATGAGACACCCCCATGCCACGCAGCCACCTCTTGCCGGGAAATATTTAACAACACTTTTGTATTCCCCGGAAATTTTGTGTTTTTTTCACTTCTGCTTCCAAGCAAGTGGTTACAATAGCATCTCATTATGTGAAATAATATTAATGCATATGCAAGGTGGCCTTTGGTTATATCCTGTTCAGCAATAGCATCTGTGAAGTCTTAACTGTGAGTAAAAGTCAGCTGGGTTTTGTCAAGTCAAATTGAGTTAGTCATCTCTAAAGGAATGCCAACATAACAATTCATAATTATGAGCAGTAATTCTTAGAATATAACTTATAAAATAATCAACTTATCTTGGCTTCTTTCACACAATAGAGTTCTGTACCACATCTGTCAATTTCGTTTAGAATACTCCTTGTGGTGCCTGTATGTTGGCAAGGAGGCAATTTGAAGCTTCAGTGCCAACTTCATTTTATCCAATTAGGGTTAAGGAGTGTGGTAATTACTTTATATCCACTTTAATCATTAGGTGATAGTGTACTGCTGTCCAAACATTAGGTGGAATAATTTGAAGAATACATCAGCAATATTGATGTGAAGGTTTTGACCCACACTTTGGTTATGGGCGAAGAAGATAAACACAAATTTGGGGTTTACCATTCTTAGTATGTCTTCTGCTAGGTTATACTTTTATTTAGTTGATTTCAGCTAATTACTTTTTATGGTGAATGTTCTTACATGGTTACAAATTGTTAACGGTTTAGGGTCAGGAACTAGTTGAGTGGGACATCTCACTTAAAGCTACAATATGAAATTGTTAAAATATATTTCAAACCTGGTATCATCTAAAGTTGTTGTATTTGAATGTTAACAGAGCAATATTAAAATAATGTGGTAATTACCATATTAATGCTGACATAGAACTCAAAATAAATGGTCAAAATAACCTGTGGGGGTTTCATTCACTTTTTTTTTTTTTTTAGCAGGAAGGGTTTCTTTCTATTTTAAGCCGAAATAAGAAGCAACAAAATAATAATTTGACAGAAATTGTACATTATGGCTTTAAAAGCACTACACATGCAGTATAGCACTCCCAAATGTCTCTTTCATATCATGTGATTAGAGCTGTCAGTTCATCATTCTAAATAAAAAAATTTAAACTGAATTAAAGGGATTTATGTATTTTTATTACAAGCTTATGAATGACTCCCACAAGTGTGATTATAGAAACAAGATCTCATGTATGAGAAGTGTTTTTAGCTTATTTGATTCTAGGTCTATGAATGATAATGTAGTATTATAGTTGGTTCTAACTTCTTGCATGTTAAGGCGAGTTAGAGGGCAGCATGGCCTAGTGCTGTTTGCACTCAAATATTAAGACAAATAAAGCTGATGCACAAGATGAATGGTGTGAGTTCTCTAACCCTAATGCCCCAGAGGCTTTTTGGCAACGGGAAGGGAAAGAAGGAAGGAAATAAAGAAAGAAAAGAAAGAAGTTGTTTGCTCTGGGTGGGATTCGAACCCGAGACCCCTCACATGCCAAGCACTAGGTTGGCGACACTTTGCCACGGGTCTTGGGCTTCGCTGGCCAGCAAAATCGTGCCTATATATCACTTGGGGCGATTGCGTCATCACACCACGTGGGATGCACGCATGAACAGCATATATATATATATATCAAGTAGTATTTTGTAGTACCTGGGCGTGTTAGGGTAAAAGGAGGTTTGATGTGAAGAATGTCATTTCTGCCCTATGTGCATAATTTTTCTTTGGAGGGGGAAATTTCCACAAGATATGTGGAAATATAAATGTGATTATTGGCTTCTTTGACTAATTTTGTGTAACGCCAATGTATTAATAGCAAGAAATACAATGTAGTTTTCTAGTTAAATGGCTAAAACTGGAATGGCGTCTCACAGACGGTCTGTCATGATCACTTTAAATGTATAAGAATATATGTAATACATGTTAGGCTGATACTCTGTTTACCAATGCCCACAGTGGTTACATTGATAAGATTTGAAATTGACTGTGTGTGTAAAGATCAATCATATATACCAACCTCAGCCTACTTTTGATGCACTCCTTGGATTTGTTAATGTCTGACTGAGATATAGAGCTTGATAGGATGAGGTGAATCACTTCAGTCTTGGTGCCAATCCATTAGCACTCCCTCACTCACAAATGGGCTATTGATGCTATTCCAGGTGAATTTCATACACCCTCTATGGAAGACATGACCTTAATCATGGGGTGTAGATTTAAAATGGAATCACCCATTCAGGTAGCCTCATTTAAAAATCATACTCCCTGTGTGGAAGATTATGGTGATGTCTTCCATCGGGGTGTATGGATTTTAACTTGAATAGCCCAATGCTGCTTATTCCATGGATAATATTGCCTTCAACAACAAAAAGTAATAGAAGTCAGAGTAGATAAAGGAAGACTATCAAGTAAGGCCTAAAAATAAAAAAATTGTTTGAATGGTGTAACATAAAAAATAATTTAGGGTAGGCACTAGGTAAGGATTTGCTTACTTTTAAAGCTGTAAATTGCATTTGATAAAGGCCTTGGAACTTTTTTAATTCATTTTTTTATTAAATTAAATTAACTTTTAAAAAAGTCGGTCGTTCCTACTTTTAGGTCGGTCGGGTTACGCCTAATCAGTCTATTCCCCTCAAAAAATTTTTATATGCATGTACTATGTGTAACAAAATGGTATTTGGTCGCCATGCTGTTTTGAATGAAAGTTGTGCTCATATGCTGTATTAAAGGTTGGTATTGTGTTTTCCTTGAAGTGTTCAGAATCCAATTTTATCTGTTAAACCATATATAATAAATCATGGTGCAAGTCTTCAAATATTGGACATATTGATGGCATTACAGTGTCTGCTATAAAGAATTACATGATACTCTGAGTAGATGTGCTAATCTGTGGATAGATGAGGAGGCTATCTCCCTTGGTATGAAACTTACGTAATACATGAGATACATGGCATACAGGCTTGTAAACGCATTAATTGGTTTCAAAGTATATTTTATACAACGTTTTCCCTGCCCTTCTAGTTATTAGGTCCCTAATAATATGTGTTACAGGACAAAAGCATATTGTGAGTAGTGTACGAGTATACGAGGGGGCATCAAAAAGTTTTAGAAATCGCTCAGAAGGGAAAGAGCTATATCAATGAAATTTTGTCAGTGCAATCACTGGTCCTTATGTACACTATGGTGCAAAAATGGTCTCATAAGTATGTTTACTTTTTTTTACAGGAGCTAGATGTCACTACCTGCCTATGTAACCGCATAACCAGTAAAATGGAGAAAATTGTGGCATGCAGCAGCACAAAGTTCCATTTTAAGGGTTACAGTGCCCAGAAAAACTGTGATGAAATAAAAATTCCTTTTCCAAAAAGCGACAGTGACATATCACAATCACCACCGAAGATAACTTTCATTTCATCATCAATTTTCTAGGCACTGCAACCCTTCAAATGCAGGATCTTAATAATAACGCTGCTTGCCTCAATTTTCTCAATCTGGCAGTTTATGCGCAGTAACTGGGGCAGCAGGTTATTGGCATCTAGTGCCACCTGTAAAAAAAGCAAACATACTTATGAGACCATTTTTGGACCATAATGTACATAAGGACCAGTGATTGCACTCTCAAAATTTCATTGATATAGCTCTTTCACTTCTGGGCGATTTCTAAAACTTTTTGATACCCCCTCGTATTAATAAAAAGGACAATTAATTTTTATTTGTTATTCCTGTAAAAGGACATTTACTTTTTGTTATTCCTGTAGATAGCACACAGATGGGCTGTATCAAGTGTGATGGCAGGACTTGCTATTATTGCCCCACTTTTGAGTAATTAGATTTGTTTCCTTTTATGACTTGTTTTGACACAACATGCATTTTAGCCATGCTTTTGATGAACAATGACAGCCCCACATTTTATTGTCACCTGCTAAGCCCCTGATACAAATGTAGGGACATATATAAAGAGACATCAGAATTACTTTAGAAATGCCCAGAGAGAATTGACCCACTACTGTTGAATTTGCTGTCTACTGTAGATAGCAAAAATACAGTAAATGCTATCTACTGTAGATAGCAAGAATGCATTTTGCTATAGGCCTATACTTTAGATAGCAGGAATTCAGTATGTTATCTACTGTAGATATCAGAAATGCAATTATGCTATCTACTTTAGATAGCAAGAAGAATTATGTAGATCTACTGTAGATAAGATAGCAGGAATGCTTTCATGTAGAAGGCACAAATGTTTTAATGTATATTCTCTGCAGTAAACTTGGCATGAACCAATGCTTATATGTTATCTGAATGAGCACTATTTTAATGAAGTTATTTTTAAGTCACAGGCAGTAATTAACAGTCAAGGTGTCCTTGATTTTGCTAACAATATAGCAAGTAATATAGCTAATTAAGGATTCTTCCTCACAGCTTCCAATTTCTACTGTCTTCAATTTGTTTCATGGGGCGAGGCAAAGATAAAGGAAATATACCTAACGCATTAGAATAAAAATGTCATTTGAACAAGTCTGAATTATTCTAGAAATTCTGTAACAGGTTTGACATCATATGTTCATGTTATATTTATTAATTAAATTTCAGCATGGCAATATATGGAGAAAATTAGAAATGAAAATAACATAAAGTCTGTCAAGCTGTCACACACAAGAGCTCACAAGGATCCAACACACATTCAATGTGTTTTTCCCTGAACAACATTAATTTCACATTGTGGCTATTATGTGCTCTTGATTCATTTGATACAGACAATATCAATAATATTTGTATTCATTATCCTCAAATTAAATATATCTTATATTATTATGTTGTTAAAACACCTTGGATACAAGGCCTGTGCCAGAGTCTGAGCCAGCCATGTTGGATGGTCCATACGTCTGTCCATCCGTGGGCTGGTCAGGCAAGGAGATTTGAATTAACATAACTATTTTGTGCATGTTGGTAGGCTCTATAGTAGAGGAATGTAAAACCGTGTTATGAATATCCATGAACATCTGGGGTTTTACTTAGATATGATAGGTAACAAATTGGAGCAACTACCAGGATTTTGTATGAAGCTGTGGCTAATAACTGGTGTGTGATTTGGGAGAGACTGCTTGTTTTCATGCATTTATGATATCAATATATATTGTCAAGATTTTTGACTCCTTAACAAATAAAGTCGCAATATGTCTATCATGAATGTATTTTATTATAGAATAAAGATTTTTTTAGAACCATGGATATGTTATAACCATGCTGGTACAATGTCATTGCAATAATTGGCCAATGCTATTAGGACAGGTGCTTTGAATTATCACATTAGGGTTGACAACTTGACTATGTGATACATTCTTGAAATTACCAACTTGTAATTTGAGGCTAAAACTAGCATGTCAAAATGATTAAGAAAATATTAATGGATACCAACAGTATTTTGTTCCTAATCAAGTACATTCATTATATTGCATTGCGTGTTATTGCCTTACCTTGCCTTGCTTTGCATTGCATTGCATTGCATTGCGTTCTGTTAACATAACATAACAGTACATTGTATTATATTGCATTGCATTGCATTGTGTTATGTTTTCTTACATTACATTGCATTGTCTTGCATTGCATTGCCTTATGTTATGTTACATAACAGTACATTGCATTATATTGCATTGCATTATATTGCATTGCATTATATTGCATTGCATTATATTGCATTGCATTATATTGCATTATATTGCATTGCATGATATTGCATTGTATAGTGTTATGTTTTCTTACATTACATTGCATTGCCGTGCCTTGCATTGCCTTATGTTATGTTACATTACCTCGCATTGCATTGCATGACATGTGATGACATTTTCAACAACTCTTCCTATACCTTTGTACTGGAGCCAAACATTGTTAATCCATGATGAATCCACACTTTTACTGTAGCGTATACGTGAACGCGAGCGAGACTACGCATTACGCGAGAGCGCGTAAAATTCGTCATGCCTGGAACCTTTGTGCGTATGCAAACTTTCAATTTGAATTTAGTATTTTTCAGGTAGCGGCTAAACATTGCCATTTTATTCTGTAGTTTTATTGCTGATATCAACAGAGAAATCATCGAAGTTTTTGTAAGGCTGAGTGGCAATGATTGACGGACATTCCTCGTAAAATAATCGTGAATCATACGATCGTTAGCTTCTTTTCGTTGTTGAAAGGATTCAATCATGTTTCACGAAGCTGCCCTCATGAAGTAAACCACGAGACGCGCGGACGCGAGTTGTTAATCGGTGATGAACAACGGTGAAACATGATTGAATCCCTAAATGTAGGGTTGGGATAAAGGTATTATTGCTTGTTTATTTAGTTTATTCGGTTCATATGTGTAGTGATTGTTTCAGACTTTCTAAATGATATTTTCATGTTTTTTGTTCAATCATAGTAAGAATATTTTCTATGAGGTTGTGTCAATCATGTACAGACTCTCATCAGACTTTAATAATGTCACATGTTGTTCTTTATATCATGCCAATCTCCTGATATACTGCATATAGCCGTGCTGTGTCGACACAGTACCTGTAGGACCATCTACTGTTACTTGTGATGAAAATTACCAATAGGGTATCTGATATCCATCTGCCTGCCTTCCTGCCTTCCTTCCTTCCTCTGCCAGCCAGCCAGCTGATAATGAGAATGACCAAATTGTGGAACAGAGCCAAGTCTCGTTAGGTTTGGCTGGCTGATAAAGTTAGGTACCCATGCCTAGACGTGGTGAGTTTGCAAAGGAAAGTGTACTTGGTACATACATACATGTGCATGCATAATATGATGATGATGGTGATGATAATTACCGTATTTCGTCAAATAAACGCCCCCGGGGTTCGTTACATTTTCCCAAGGGGGGTGTTTATTCAAGGTCAATTTTAGAATGATAATTCCCGTTAAAATCATTAGGTAAACTTAAAATTCACGCTAAAATGACGAACTATGAACTAGAAACACTGACTTCTGGTTCACTTCCGGGTTTCTGAGCCAGATTTTTGCTAATTATTAACGCTATTATTGACCATGTGAGCAACTTGGTAAGCTTACTACACAAGATACCATGGAAATATCGGCATTTTTTAAACATCTTGGTTGAAAAAAAGTGGTGGGGCGTTTATGTGAGGGGGGATGACTATTTGACGAAATACGGTATGATTGTGATGATAATGATGATGATGGTGATCAATGATGACCTATGGTAATGATGAAGATGATTATGATAATTATGATGATGGTAATCGATTATTATGATGAAGCTATGATAATGATGATGATGATATATATGATAATGATGAGGTGGATAATGATAACTAAGGACAATGTTAGCTGTTAGGTGTTTGTCCTTCATTGTTTCTCATTTGAACATGATAGGTATCATTGTTGTGTAATAGAACATATCGTTTGAATTCTAAATTTTCATTTTGAATGGCAACTGGTTCATTTCATTTTGACTGGTCTCATATGAACATGATAAATGGTTGCCAGTATTTAAAATAGCAGCTATGTCATATAAATAAGTTGCAGACATGTAAAAAACAGGAAAGAAAAAGTAAGTAATATGCAGTGAAATATATGAATGTGTCCAGTCACAACAGTTATTCAGTTTCAAGCAGCTGCCAGAGACATCACGCATTGGGAATTATTTTTCACTAGAAATTTATTTCTTCAAAACCTAGAAGGAGAGTGGCCAGATAGTGCAGGCACATAACCTTACTTATTATGTGTGAACTTCAAATGTCAAACATACAAAAAGGAAAAGATTATCCTAGAACGATACAAGCAAATTTATAAGGAAAAAAAGAACGGAAAAAATGTTTGATTTACGGATCAATCCAAGAGGCCTTGATATTCTGAAAATAGTAAATATAACAACTTGTTAGATGAAACAAACAAATGATGAAGCCAACCAAGTATTTTTACGATACATAACATTAAACCTGCAAGGCCTCAGCACACTCCAGACATATGTTGCTGATAGTCTAGAATTGTACAGTTAATGCGTGTTTATACTCCTTTACCATTCCACATGTCACTCAATCCAGATAATGTCTGTCATACCATTATGCCTGATATCAATGGTTACTGCATGCTAAGACTATACAGCAGCCTTAGAGAACAATATTGAGGCTATCTATGTTTTTTCTTAAAATAAATGCCTGTTCCTATCAACCATAATAAAATCAAACATATGCTGCAGGCAGGGTAATGCATCTAAACATTTCTACATCATATACTCAGGCAGTGTATAAGATCCTTCTGTTTTTGATATATTACCGTTTCATCATGTGGGTAAATTTTGGTTCAAGGAAGTAGTGAAGAGAGTTGCATATCAAACTGTGGGCTGGGTATCTGTGTTAGTTTTGTACTTTCATCAAATTTGCCATTTGTTTCTGCTGTCAGGGCATTGGGCTATTATATTTGAAATTCATACACCCCCTATGGAAGTCATTACCTTATCTTCTACACAGGGTGTAAAGATTTTCACTGGAGTCGCCCATTTAGATAACCCCATTTGAAATTCCTGTGTGGGAGAATAATATGTCTTGCAGAGGGGTGATGAATTTCAACTGGAATAGCACACTACAAACACACTTTATATATATAGCACATTCAGTCCAAAGGATCTCAAAGCACTTTACAACAATATATAAAAAAAGTCAAAAGGATAAAAAGCCTACAACCCTCCAAACCCTAAAACAGCAAAACATTCATGTTTGTTGTTGGAGACTTGTAAACAACATTCTACAGCAAATTAATACACAGTCTTATAAATCAAAATAATGTCATATAGGTCACTTGGAGAGATGTTGGTCAGGGAAATTCACAGTGGGCACTAATTAGGGTAGTTGGTACTGATTAGATGGAATGTACTAACTTAGTTAAAAGACAAACCTGTTTTGGCTTTGTCAAATGAAAATACCATTGAAACAAAATTATTATGTGTAAAATAAAAGTGTTAGTAAACCATCTTCTTGAGAGAGTGATAAATGGTATTGTGGAATCTGTATGGTAAGACAACATTATAATAAATGTCACTTGCTGACACACTCACCCCTACACCTATGCTCTCTGACACAAACAGCTTGATGCTAAGAAATATGTAGGAACTTATAGGTTATATATTTGCGCATTTGGTGCCCCTTTATTTTTAAGTGTGGGGCCACCTTCATTACAAACCGCATAATTCTAGTTAAAGTGCCCGATATGAGTTTCATACCTTTTTACTTGTTTTACAAACTTTTAGCCACATACCTTCCTCAATGAATCTGGGCATTTGTCTGTTTTTCTCCTGATATATTTTGTTTGATCATTTTCCCCTTATGTTTTGGATTCTTCCTTAAATTTTCAAACTATATTTTGTATCTTTCTGAATATACCCATCATTGCAGAGCAACAACTACAACATACATCTGTACAGCATTTGTCAACTCACAGAGTAACATCCATGCATGCAGCCATTGAGGAAAGATGCAAGTAATAGAAAATATTCACAACACGCTGAGTGTGACCTCTGATTACCTGCCTAGCATCCTTGCTCGCTCGCCATGCCCGTCCGCTTGCTTCAAATGTATGTACATAGGTACGTACGTAAGCTGTTGTAGTGTCTACGCACGCATGCAGTGATATGGTATAGGCAGATATATTAACCACCCTGGCTCATATAGCCATGTTGTTTGTTCACAAGCCACGGGGCATGGTAGTACAAATTATAATACATATTCCATGGGAAAATGGCTACAAGGCATGTATGGATTAGGTTTTAAGAAGACTGTTTGCTGCTATGTAATATTAACCATGTTTTTGTTTCACTCAATTTGAGTAATGAAATCCTTTGGGTTAACCAGGTTTCAGTGACATTTGATTGAATGTAGATTTATTATGGCATATTTTAGAACTAAGAATGTCATGCTTATTAGTCAGACAGTAAGTCTCAATGCTTCAGCTCTTTGCCACATCGTTTAAGGGATGGGGTATGAACGTTTGGACAGTATTTATTGTGGGACATTAGAGCACATCAGACATATAGAATTGCATTCTGAATACGAAGGATGTCCTTCTGATATCTAATAATTTTGATTTTTGAAATTCACAATGTAATACACATTTTATGGCAAATGATTAAAAATTGATATTTTTGATATTTAACAGTACTCGAAGTAAACTTTATAAATCTGATGATTTATACTTAAAGTGTATGTAGGTGGGATGAAAAGCCGACGATCAAATGAAAATTTTGACCTTTTGTATTGAAGATATGGATTTTTTTCCCCAAAACACCAAAAAAATGTAGGTCTTTTTGGGAAAAAATCCATATCTTCAGTATGAAAAGTCAAAATTTTCAATTGATCGTCGGCTTTTCCTCTCAGCTACATACACTTTAAGAGTATATCATTAGATTTATAAAATTTACTTCGAGGACTGTTATATATCAAAAATGTGAAAAATATCAAATTTTAATAATTTGTCATGAAATTTGTATTATATCGTGAATTTCAAAAAATACAAATTATTTGATATCAGAAAGACATTCTTCGTATTCAGAATGCAATTCGATATGTCTGATGTGCTCTCATGTCCCACAAAAAATACTGTTGAAACGCTCAAAACGCTCATTCCAGATCCCTTAAGGGTTACAGTAATAGGGCCCTGTGCAGCAGCATAACCAGGACTTTTTCAAAGGGAAGGGAGGCATGGCAACTTTCAAGGCCTAAAAATCTTAAATATCAGGACAGGCAGCAACCCACAGGGTGGCAAGGGGGGGGGGGGGGGACTTCTCACAGCGGCCAGCTTCACCCTTGACTATACATCACTGTCTCTGTGTGAAAGGATGCCATAAAATGAACCTACCCTATTAAAAATTGTTCAAGTAATTAGTGATTATTTGAAAATAATGATGGAGTAATAGCTGCCCCAAGACAAGAAATCAGGGTAAATAGTAGGTCATAGCATTAAGCCATTTTGATATTGAGGTTAGGATTAGGGTAAGAATTAAGGGGGTGACCTTTATGTGATGGGTGATTCACACTTCTTTTACAATCCAAATACCGTATTTCATCAAATAGTCGCCCCCCTCAAATAAACACCCCCACCACTTTTTTCAACCAAGATGTTTCAAAAATGCCAATATTTCCATGCTATCTTGTGTAGTAAGCTTACCAAGTTGTCCACATGGTCGTAAATTGCGTCAATTGGCAAAAAACTGGATTGGAAACCCGGAAGTGAACCAGAAGTCAGTGTTTCTAGTTAATAGTTCGTCATTTTAGCGTGAGTTTTAAGTTTTCCTAATGATTTTAATGGGAATTATCGTTCTAAAATTGACCTTGAATAAATGCCCCCCCCCCCCTTGGGAAAATGTAACACCCCGGGGGCGTTTATTTGACGAAATACGGTATAAAATTGTGATGTGAAAATGTATCCCAACTGCATTCAGCAAGAATCAAAAAATTGATTCTGATATTGTTTCTCCTTAACTTGGTTTTCAAGAATTAAAAATTGATTCTCCTATTCTACACTCCAGTTTATAACTTGATTCTCCCAAGATGAGTTTGTGAGAGTCAATTTTAATTGATAAAATGTTTGATGAAATTGCACCATTGTATCTACTAATTACACATCTTTAAAATGCTCAGCACTTTCAGTAAAAATAATGTAAAAGAAGCAATTCACCAAAGGATCAACTGCCATGCTCAGTCGATCTAAGCCTATCACATCTTCTATGCAAGCATTAACCCTAACATGACAACACACAGGTGTGAAGGACATGATATACACTCTGTTGAAATGTCAAATAAAAATACTGTTAAATATTTAATGAGTGTATAAATGTAGTTCTAACTGGAGCAAACCTTTATTATCACACTTTGATGCCCGTGGGCTTGAACATACCCTAAACAACTGAAGAACTAGGAATGAGATAAACGAGACATGGAGGCTGCTAAAATAATGTATTTTTCTAATGTTGTATCTATGAGGTTGTAGATGCTTTCACATATTTTTTTAAATATTGATGTTCAGTGTAATAGCATTTTTGTTTCAAATAATAATGTGGGTTTACACTCTCATGCCACAGCCCACAAGACAAGTTGCTCGCTATACTGTCTGAGTATAGAAAGAGGTTGCCAGTTTGATATGCTTCCAGAATGCCATGTTTGAGTGTACGAATATTGATTGTTCTGAGCAAGATTTTTTTTTTATCAGATGAGAATCTGTATGTGTACAATAGCTTGATCGAGACTTCATTGCCATATATAGGCCTACATAATTCAGCTCTTCAATTCCCAAAACATGGCTATGAATGATTTGTTCGGAAAGTCAAGGTACACAATTTGGAGCAATTCATCTTCAGGATTGTCTGGCCAAACTGTGGAAATCCAAAGTTTCTATACCTCCACAATATCACAGATTTAATTTCTCATGTGTGTGCCCTTATTTGCTGGGTGTTTACAAGAGCACCCCCACACCCCACACACACTAACTTGGCATTTTATAAAACTATTGGCCTCTTTGTATCATTTGTGTTTGTAATGCACAAGACCTTGAGAATGTTATCTTCAGTAGATAGCACAATATACCTTCTCTAGTGATAAGAATGCTTAAAAGTGCATGCACACCCTGTACACCCCATCTACATATTGCTGCTGTCAAACATGGACATTAAGTAAAAACCTTTATGCTGAGGGTGTAATTCACTCTATGACCATGGATACACTTGGTCAAATTGCAGGTATACACAGTGTCAAATGCATTTTTTTGCCATCAGCAATCCATTGCCACTATAAAAGTGAGGATAGATCCCCATTGCAGGTGCAGCCTTTCACACACACCCCCACACACCCTGCAAATTTTCACATGGCATTTGATTTTCCCCGGTATGCTTTGTTTCTATTAGTAAACAAAACACTTGACAGTGTTAATGTATGACATGAGCTACACATGCAAAAAAAAAAGCTGTATGTGCAACACAAGTGTTATTGTTTGAGAAGGATACAACTTGTAGACATCAGTAGTTTCAGTGCACAATATTCACTAATGGTGCCATGCATCAAGTGTAGGAGCCTGGAAAACAAACAAGAAGTGACATACACTAGGTACAATAATTAAAACACTGAGTTCACACAAATTATAAGCATTAAAATTCATGTAGTATGATGCTGACAAGCCACTTGAAAGCAAGCAAAGCAAGTCAGTAGGGGTGTCTACATGATGATTGGGAATTCAACTTCATCTCAGCTGATGGAAAAAAAATGATACAAATTCACTTACACATGATATGTAATGCAAATGTGTGTGAATATTTAGTGTGTATATATCATGCCTGAGGTGACCATCAATATATAAATGATACATGTGTGCAAAAAGTGGTGTTTTGGGGGAAGTAGAAGGTAAAGTTTATTTGGTTGTTTTCAAGAAAATGGAATCCCCAGGGGTTCTTTGTACAATGATGTGCCATACAGACTTTAGGATGCTGACTTTCTCTATACCTACTTTTTGATGATTTTGCAACATATCAGTACATCACTTTTTCACAGAAAGCACCCAAAAAGCACCAAAAGTGACCCAAATTGGTTGCTTTTAAGGGCACTTTTGCACAAATGTGCCCATGTGGGCCCATTGGTCTCCACTGAAAACCCACCTATCGATATACCAAAATCACTGAAAAGGTACCCCAAAACCATGGCACATCCCTGTATACCATCAACCAGGAAGAACCCCCTGGGACCCAATTTATAACCCCCCCTTTGCGATTATCCACAACAGATAACAAGTGTGAAAGTTGAAAAAAATCTTGTCAAAAAAAAATGCAAACATTGATTGATCGTTAACATTATGTCATCGTGACTTATATATATTATGATTGGTAGAGATGCACGTTCCCCTTGAACTTTCATATTTAAATAGTCACCATCTTGTAAAATCATTAGGCCAAGTAGGAGTTCATGTGAGTTATAATTACACCAAGGTGGTGTGTTAATAGCGCACTGACATTCTCTTGTATATTGGACTGATGGTTGCTCACATAAACACCTTGCATCATCAACCAACCAACCAACCAGCCAGCTATCAATTGGATTTCATATTGCCAGTGCTTAATCAATGCGGTAGTGGTGAAAGCCACCATATCCGCTCAAATCAAAAGGTGGGGACGATCTTTGACACTATGTGATGAAAATGGTTTACATCATATATTAAAATTTGTTTTTCAAAGGCTATTTTAATTTAAAGGTTTGTCTCAAAGCTCTGATGTTCGAAATCTAATGCGGAAATATTTAATTTAATTTTTATTTATGATTTAATTGATATACCATTGAGGAGAACCTGTTTTGTTGGTGTAATATTGCACATTATGTTGCAAAAAATAAATCACAGATACACAATTTCTTTATTTTATTGTCTACATGGACAGGACATACAAATCCCCTGTCAACATATCACATGCAGCCTTACATGTCTCACTGGTAAAAAAGTTCAGAAAATAATGAAAAATAAAATTGTTTTTTGACAATTCAGGCAAGCTTTGACACTTGACTTACTTGACTTAACTGCACAGGCCGGTGTGGCCCCTTGCACTCTGCTGAGTAAGCCTCCTCCATCCAGTTCTGTCTGTTGCTTGTGTCTTTGCTTCATTTGGGGTCATTCCCAAGTCCCTCTGAATTTGGTCCTTCCATCTGGTTGGTGGACGGCCTGGTGGTCTTTTCTTGCTGAAGTCATTAATGTAGGCTTGGTAGGGAAGCCGATGTAGAGGCATCCTGAATATATGCCCAGCCCATTTCAGACGTCTCCGGCAGATAACATCATTGATGGAGCTAGTGATGTTGAGACTCTGTCTGATGGAATTGTTGCGGATTTTGTCAAGTAGTGAAACTCCAAGCATTGCCCTAAGGCATCGCATTTCAAAAACATCCAGTCTGTGTCGATCGGATTCACGTAACACCCAGGATTCTGACCCATAGGTGGCAATAGGGAGGATGAGCGACTGGTAGGTCCTTACTTTCAGCGATCTGGTGATGTCATGGTTAGACCAGATGGTATTTTTCAATCTACCAAATGCCCAGGCTGCCAACTTTGTGCGACGTTTAATATCCTCTTCTACTGAGGGCACACTACTACCCAGAAAGACAAAGTTATTTACTTTGTCAATGGGCATTTGGTTCAGCATGATATCTCTTGGATCGTCAGACATGATCTTGCATTTTGTGGGGTTAATTTTCATTCCCCAGCTGCCGCATGCTTTTTCCAATTCATTAGTGGAGATGTGCAGGTTCTCAAAGTCCATATCCATGAGTGTGGTGTCATCTGCATATCGGATGTTGTTAATGCACATGTCACCCATCTGCACACCTGAGCCTAGATTTTGGATGTCCTTCATGACAAACTCCAGATATAGATTGAAGAGGCATGGTGAGAGAAGACATCCCTGTCTAACACCAACTAGGACTTCAAACCAATCGGTGATCTTTCCATTTACCACGACTGAGCATTTGGTTTGCTCATACATTTTTGCAATGAGGCTCACCAGTTTGGCGTCTACTCCTACTGATCGCAGACATTTCCAAAGGGCCTCCCTCCATATGGTGTCAAATGCTGCTTTGAAGTCTACAAAGTTCCAGTGTATTGGAATGCGTCTTTCTTTAGCCTTTTCGAAGATTTGGCGTACTGTAAATACCGCATCTGAGGTGCCTCTGGAACTCCTGAACCCACAGTTTTCCTCTCTCAGATGGTTATCTAGTCTGTTGAATTCGGTTAAGAACCATCCTACAGAATACTTTCCCCGGGATTGACAGGAGGGTAATAGCTCTGTAGTTGGCTGGGTCCAGTTTGTCGCCCTTTTTGTACACAGGGGTTATTAGACCTTTACTCCAGTCTTCAGGGATTTTCCTTCAGCCCAGGCAGTGTTGATGATCTTCAACAACATTTGTTTCAACATGGGTCCTCCTGCTTTCAACACTTCTGCTGAGATCTTATCCCAACCACACGCTTTGTTGTTTTTCAGCTTCTTGATGGCCTCTTCAACTTCATCTATTGAAAAGGGCAAACTTTTGACAAGCTTTGACAAGCTTTGACACAAACATTTAAATTAATGTGGCCTAATACGGCGTGGAATGAAATGTATCTTATATTATTTTTCATAAAAAGCAGCACAAAATTTTTCATGGCCAGTAAATTTTCTTGTAATAATCGTAACGAGAATGTGCCTAATATTACATATGCAAATGAATAGGGGATGGATGACCCTTTGACTCTTAACTATTATAATTATGCAATAGGCACATTCTCGTTACAATTATTATATGATACTTATACAAACTGTGGCACTCTTTTTTTATTTTAAAAACAACAACTGAATTCCAGGAAGTTATATTTTTATCTATAACATATTAGAAAAACAAGAACAAAAAACAATCATTTACACTTATTGAAAATCTATCGCTAGTTTTCCTAGAAGTGTGATGTTTGATATAAAACCTGCTGATTTGACCATGAATATTAATTGCAATCCTGCAACATACAGAAAATTATTACCAATAAACACATCTCACATCCGTGTTTTTGGTATGCTCACAAACAAACAAACAAATATTTTACCTCACAACAGAGTACGTTTTTTTTTCAATCTTTTCCTTCTGCGCTTAGTATTTTATATACATCATAGAAATGCAGAATACAGAAAAGATTATTGAACTTTTGTGGAAGTAAGTAAATGTTTCATTTGATTACATTTGATAGCCACAAAATAAACTGACAAGGAAGATATTTTGAATTGTATATATAATCTTATTGCAAACCCCAGGGTCTTTTTCTCTCTCTGTATTTGTTGACTCTCTGCATGGAGAGCTAAATCATATATATCTTTAGCAGTACGAAGAATTTAGGTAGGCGTATGGCTGTAAATATATAGAATTATTTTTCCAGTAAATCAGATTATAGAGGTTGCGCAACATAATTTACTTAATTTGCCTTTTTAGTAGGTCAGGGCAAAACAGTGTTGATGTGGACCTTTAGATTGGACGTTTTCTATGGTTACAAAAGTAGGAAATGCCTTTTTACTGGGTCACAGCAAAACAGTGGTGATGTAGACCTTTTCTATTGTTAACATGATTAAGGGATCCAAAATGAGCGTTTATTGCGTTTCGACAGTATTTTTTGTGGGTCATGAGAGCACCTCAGACCTATCGAATTGCATTCTGAATACGAAGCGTGTCTTTCTGATATCAAATAATTTTCATTTTTTGAAATCACAATATAATACAAATTTTATGACAAATTATAAAAATTTGATATTTGTCAAATTTTTGATATATAACAGTCCTCGAAGTAAATTATATAAATCGAATGATATATTCTTAAAGTGTATGTAGCAGGGAGGAAAAGCCTACGGTCAATTGAAAATTTTGACCTTTCATATTGAAGATATGGATTTTTTTCCCAAAAAGACCTAATTTGTTTTGGTGTTTTGGGAAAAAAATCCATATCTTCAATCTGTAAAGGTCAATATTTTCAATTGATCGCCGACTTTTCATCCCACCTACATACACTTTAAGTATAAATCATCAGATTTATAAAGTTTACTTCAAGTACTGTTAAATATCAAAATATCAATTTTAATGATTTCCCATAAAATGTGTATTAAATTGCGAATTTCAAAAAATCAAAATTATTTGATATCAGAATGACATTCTTCGCATTCAGAATGCAATTCGATATGTCTGATGTGCTCTAATGTCCCAAAATAAATACTGTCCAAACGTTCATACCCCAGCCCTTAATGCTAGTTGAAATACATGATTTAGCAGCAATAGCAGCTAGCAAAAGATGATATCTAACTGTCACATTTGATCCACCTGACACATTTTGATCCAGCTAGTGGATTAGTTTGTGTGTCTCAAATGTGATTTTCATTTGTTAAAGTTATCATAAATTTCTGGTATAATTAAATGAAAGCATAATATTAGTTGAGCTACCTATACCACATGGAAAATTGTACATGTGTGCATCAGCCGTTTATGGGAAGTAATCAAAGGAATTTATGATTGTCAGTATGTGTTGATTACAATATTGCATCATAGACAGTACTCCAAATGAAAAGAACAAAATAAATGACAGCAGCAGATTGTCAAGTTAGTGATAAGTTTGCCAAAAATTTATTGTTTTAGAAATGGTGTTAACTGTTTAGTGAAAAGATGACAAACCTATTATGCATACATTAACTTTTTAGAAATTTACTTAGGCATGGCCATTACTGCATAGGTAACGCATAAATATGTGCACATAAATGCTTGAAATAAATACTCCAGTTGTGGAAGGTAATAGGTGATGCAATTATACAGGGGGAGTATGGGTTTCAAAATAATTAATCCTAGATTTGCGCCGATGCGTTGACAAATGTGAAATGTACGTATCAAATATCAGCTGTTTTTGGTTCGTCTGCCTCATGAATATTCAAATGTGCCTGAATGTAAGTTTATCATCACAAGCAATTATCAAGTAAACCATTGAAAAGGAAAAGTCATCACCATAGCCACCTGTAGCTGCCCCCACTGTTGAAAACTGCAACCTGTCTCTTTCTTGGTTTGTGAATGTTAAGAATTCCAATCACATGTCTTGATGTTATTTTTGTTCATCCTGCATACATATGGACTCTGCATACACATTTGAGAATACCCAGTAGAGTAAAGGCTGCATGATTTTGAATCAATCGGTAATGTTTGGCTACGGCATGCAGTGCTACTTATTACTAAATGATGTAGTGGGAAAATTGTCCATGTATATGAGGCCATAAGGGAAACCCACCAACGCAGTGTGTATATCAGTTTAACTGTGTTCTAGGGAATTATTGGGTTAAGAAACAAAATCCATAATGCAGCAGTGTTGTAAACATTACCAGAAAAGAAACGTGCCTTGCATTTGAATTGAATGGAAAGGCCCACTGGAGCACTGTATTTACAGTAGCAGTTGTGGTGACCGTTTACCCTTTATGAGCAACTTGGAAAATGGTATCAGTATGTTCGTCTTCATGGGCCAGCATAAAAATAACTGATAACAGTTTTATTTTAATTAAAGTTTAAATTAGAGAGCTGAAAAATCCCAATGTGTGATGATTGTCTAAAACTGTGTAGAAACGATACAACTTAAAACAGTGATATATTAGTTTGACACTTTATGTAGGTTTGACATAACAGTTGATGGTGATGAATAGCCCTAGAATAGCAGCGTTGTGTAAATAGATTCAGTCACGGCAAGACAGCAGTGAAATTTGCATGTACGTAGGCCAGACTTTGTTTTTAGTCCATGCTATTTTGTACACCAGGCTTTATGTTATTCAGTATTCTGAATTTTGAAATGTTGTACAGTACTCAAAAAAATAATTTCTCTTTCTTCTGGTTTTATGGGCGTGGTGAATTTTTACTAACCAGGTGTGGTCTCACCCTATACCAGCAACTGAGGTCATGTAGACCTAATCAAGCTTATTTTATTTCATTTCATACATATTTAAAGAAGGTAGACAAAAGCAGTAGATACTCAGTAGCTGTAGTGCCTACACATTCAAAAGCTACCAAACAGGCAACCTCCTCCTCCCTGCAGGCAGTTACTCGATCATCTATGAATTATATAAATCCAAGGTGAACAAACTATCTGAAAGAAAGATACCACACATTCTGAGGGTCCATGATTTAGTAAGTCTATGAATCCAGTACAGCATGCAGACATTTTCTCGTATTCAAATGAGCAAACCTCTGGGTGTGACGAATAGCATGTATTCCAAATTTATGGAGAACTTACTTCATTTTGATACTTTCTCTAAGTTTACCGGGATTTTTTCACAGTATTTTGTATGTTACAAGATTTTGGACTTGTCATAACCTCCTTCCCAATCATTGGGTTGCTGTTCGTGGTCATTTCATTTTGTTTTGTCTTTCTGATAGGAAAATGAAAAATATAGTAGTTCAACTTCAGATAACTTGTGATGTTTTGCTTTGCCCATTACAATTTGTACATGTGTAGTTGAGTTGATGCATGTAGAGTGTATTGAGCTATCTTCTGAAGATAGCATTCTGTAAAGCTCTCATGCCTGCTGCAAATATACATAATAGTTTTGATATAACAAAATGTTTGTGTGCATATGTGAGGGTGTACATGGCCCTTTCCTACCTTTTGGCAAAATTACCCATTTTTTAATGTTTTCAGCCACTTTTTGACATTTCAGGCTGACTGCCCCCCCCCTCCCCTATTTCAAGCCGGATTGGTGCTAATGACAGCGGCTAGTGGGTTTGGGACAAACATTTGTAGATGTGTCATAAACAAATAAGTTGCTTTGCTAAAAATGTCAGGAAACAGCCCATTATCTGACTGATATCACAAAACTAGACTTGAATTCATTTTCCTTTTATAATGATAACTTCATGGTCTTTATTCTACATAATAAATTAAAAATGTGCTACTAACCATTCTATATACAGTAATAAAATGCCTCATAAACAAATCATGATAATTTGTTTACATTGTATCAAGTAGCAACGAGTTTTGCCTGGGATTATCATGGTTTTCTCTAAAACATTCCCACATTTCTAAGCACTTGCTAAACTGTCTTTGCATGACATCATTAAAGCAGCAAGTGCATTTGAAGTGGTCCTATATCACATATCACCCACTTTACACTATCAGTCTATATTTGCTGATAATTAATCTACTAACAAGAATACCATCGCACCGATAAAACCACCACTTGATGATGACAGCGTTAGACTGGTTAACTCAAGTTGAAAAAAAATCCTCTTACACAGCACACAGAATCAGGAAAACATGGCGGTTTATTGCACGTTCCCAGGGGGGAAACGCATGTCTGCGATGAGCAGAATGAAGGCTGCTGTTCCGTGTTCCTGTCCTTTTCAATTATTTTGAATATTGCATATGGCTGGGGCCCCTCAGATTTGGGAAAGGTAGAGCACTTGCTTGTTTATTGTCAATGTGCTGGTTAAATCTACAAAGAAGTGAAGGTTTAGTTTAAATATTTTGATTTCAAATCTATACATGTATAAACATGCATGATGACTTCCAGGAATTGATACCTTTTAATAGCCCAGAATGATGGCAGAAAATATTTGACATGACCAAAGAAAATGAGAAGTAGCTGGAGATGTAATGAAACCAAAGTAATTGGCCAATATAATTTGTATTGTTTTCTGTAGCATGAGAATAAAGATTTCTCAAGACAGTCACACAATTCATTGCAAATTTTAATGCTGATTTGGTTTAAAGCCTCATCATGTCACATGTTGAGATAAGGCAGTAAATTCACAAACACAATGCATTCATGTTTTTTAAATGGTTGGTATATTTTGAGCAATGCATACATAGATTTATGTTATGCTATCTACTGAAGATAGCATTCTTGAAAGGTATCATGCTTACTTGAATTATGCATATATTTTTAATAGCAAATGAATCATATAGGGGTGCATTTGTTATGCATGTCTGTCATATATTCCAAAGATCAATTGGGAATGGGTTGGATAATTAAGTAGCCTTGTGCTTTCTACTGAAGATAGCATTCCCTACCGGTCTCTTGCATACCACAAATATACAAAATAATTTGGATAAACAAGATGCAATGTACATATGAGTGTGGGGGTGTGTGTGTCGGGTGCCTTGCTGTTGCATTTCTGGATTTTTTCAACCAGTTATCTACAGTAGATAGCACATTATTTCTTGACATTGATTGAAGTACATGTTATGGTATGTTTGTATTTGGGTGGGTTCTATGTGTGTATGCAATGTATATGTGAAAGTTGAGATGGGATGTGCTTGTGTACAGCTTTGAACTTTTAACTGTACATGTGAAATATGATCATACATAATATGTATATCCATGTGTGAACATGTATACAGTCTTTGATGGATGTTTAGTGTCTAGTCAGTCATGTATATTGTAAACAAGTAGCTAGCATGACATTCTTTTCCCGAAGTATACACAACTTATCTGGGAACTTATCAAATGTTGGCAAAGCATGTAATGATAATGCTCAAGAAGTACAATACATTAATAGCTATCGAGAGTGTCCTACAATATTATATATAACATTTTCTTAAGTCAAATATTGATAGTAGGCTTGTATGTAGGCCTAATATCCAAATTCTTAAAAAGATTAGTTTACTTTTTATGTAAACATGTGTCTGTTTTTAAGTTTGTGGCATGATATGGTTGATTTTGATTCTGAAAAGATCAGAGAGTCATTTAAAGAACTTTGTGACAAGTGACATTCTAAGGTTTACCGGTATAAGTTTTGAAAAACAGTTTTTGAATGTCACATCTCTTGTAAGCTGTAATTTGGCAAAAGTATTGTTTGTGAAAACCGCTGATTGCCATAATTACTACAATCATAGTTAGTTGACTTGTGACGAAATGCACATATCAACAAATTTCAACTAAAATTGCTTTAAGGGTGCACATAGGATCATTTTGGCGAGAAATTTTGAAAGTTTATTTACACAATAACTTTTTGAAGTAATAAAGTATACATTTCTGGTAAATAAAATGATGAAAGGAATGCAACAGTATCTTCAAAATAAAGAATTAAATAAAACAATTTATTAAAAGGTCAGAAAAAATTCTCAACTTATTTTCAAAATATGGAAAATTATATGGAAATTATAACAGTGGCCTATGGATGTAGCAGTGCCATACACAATCATGTAGGCCTCATGTAAGACTCGCAAACGCAAAATCGGAATCAACTGACATTTTGGGAATGAGCTTTTTTCGTGGATATCTACTGAAAAATGTCATAAAAATCCTTCTTTAATAATATTTACTACCAGTATTTATTATTTGAAAATGTAAGCGGAACTAATATGGTCACCTGAAAACTTTGGGTTGAAAAATCATAATTAATTTTTTTTCAAATTTTGAGCATATATGTGACTTTCTTTTATCATGAAAATTATATTAAGATTTATATGAAAATATTATGAATATTATCTGAATATATATCATGAAAAGTATGCGACAGTGTACATAATGTACACTTTTATATACTCGTCTTTGTTACTTTAAAAGATTAAATATTTCCTGCCAAACTTGATCCTGCATGCATCCTTAAGTGTAACCTACATGTATGAATGGTATGCAAGAAAGAGGCCAGCGTTGCAAGAAGATTGGGCAGGGAATGAGTCCAGTAAAGGGCAATAGTTACTGCTACAGGGCATGCAGTGCTAGCTGCAGTAGTTCCTATCAATGCTGTTTACACAAACCTCACTCTGATTACATTCAATGTAATGCATTCTAGCTCACTCACACAAAATCTGCCTGCAGAACATTCTTAGCCCATGCAACTGGATTCTGTATTATGCATATGGCCGCACAATTTTCTTGATTAAACTTGACAAATACATCATATTTTATATGGTTGGTTTAATTTGAAGAAACTACAATAGTAAAGCAATATTGTAACATTTGCTCAATTGTTTTCAAAATTATCGTAATTTTTTACACATTGTAAATGAACTAACATACCCTTCAAAAACATTTAACTTAGCAAAGCCTTGTTAAATGGAACAGTCCATATTTCCCCTTATGAAAAAATATTCTTATCAGTGTACTCATTAACAATCCATACATGATTTGTTCAGATCCTCAACAGAACATTGAAAATTATTTTCAAGTAGTATTTTCTGATGTGCAGTTCATTATTTCACAAATTAATACTGGTATGATTTGCTCATGTATAAGCCATATTGTACGGTTGGTTGGTTAATTGCATGCTTGGGCAGCAGTGCTTGTCAGCGGCAATGACCATTTGCACCATGCCAGATTGTTACGAAGCTTGGATAAATTGATGTACGGAATTGAGAGAGTAAAAAAAAGATAGATGAGAACCTGTGGGGATTGAACCAGCACACCCATGATTTCTGGCTTAGAACCTGTGGGAATTGAACCAGCCTACCCATGATTTCTGGCTTAGAACCTGTGGGAATTGAACTAGCATACCCATGATTTCTGGTTTAGAACCTGTGGGAATTGAACCAGCATACCCATGATTTCTGGCTTAGAACCTGTGGGAATTGAACCAGCATACCCATGATTTCTGGCTTAGAACCTGTGGGAATTGAACCAGCATATCCGTGTTTTCTGGCTTAGAACCTGTGGGAATTGAACCAGCATGCCTATGATTTCCAGTTGAGAACCTTATATCAACAGTGGATTGCGGGTGAATCCTGAAGTCATGATTGGCTGCATCCTCTCACAAGTGTCTACGCAGACAGATTAATAAAAAGAGCAACAAAAACCAAATGATCTGTTCCAGGATTTTACTTTTTTTTTTATTTTGTAACTTAATTTCCAAATCAATAAGGTAGAGGACAATTTGGAGTGAACTACTTGGTAAAACTTGATTTGAGTTAAACTTGACAGCCTATAAATGAGATAACCCTAAAATTGTTATACAAACCCCTTTGAAACTTTTCCTATTTTAATAGGTAGAAATAGTACTTGTTGATTTTATATCTAGGCTAATTGGTTACAGAGATGCATCAAAGCTATGCAATGTACTGTATTTAGGTTGACATCAAATTAACTGTGATTTACTGCCATATCATTATTATATTGATATGTTGGGTTCCTTTCATGATTATTGTTGAATTCAAATGTCCCAACCAAAGTGTGCTATTTGCAGAGAAAAATTTATTTATGCCATCTCGCAACTAGAGTGATATGATTAAACTTGATTTTATGTCGGTTATTGCCATTTGCAAAATTATAGCATGCAAAATTTACTTGATATCAACAGTTTATGAATCACACCGTGCATCAATTTGTTGATGAGAATTTCCACACCGAATCACACACTTGGGTTTTGGTAACAGTTTGTTGTGCTCGTTTACTCTCACATATCTGTGTGTTTCATTATGTCTATGACATACAAGTGAAAGTGTAGCAATAACTGGTTCATCGTCTTGGGATTCAATGGTAATGGTTATATTCAAGAAGGTAATCAAGTTTTATAAATCTCCTGTGTGTGGTGAATCAGTGAATGGACAGGATTTGTTATACAAGTTTTAAGATTTTTTTTTCAGTTTAGAGCTAAAATTGGTCAAGTATTCTTTGCATGAAAAAAACTTAATATCACAATTCTGCCATTAGGCTGTTCCAGTTGAAATCTACACCCCTATGGAAGACATGACCTTAATCGCCCATAGAGGGGTGTAGATTTTAAATGGAGTCACCCCGGGGAGCCAACCATCCATGTACCCCATTTGACACTCTTGTGTATGGAAGATTAAGGCCATGTCTTTTATCGGGGGTGTATGGATTTCAACTGGAATAGCCCAATTTGTGACAGGACCAAGCAAAATGAGGATAACATTTACAATTCAAATATTATGCACTGTTTAAATTCCTAACGTTTTCAAGTGTAACTTTGTCTTATGTCACAAATTGATGGCATTTACGTCAAAATTGATACTGATTTATAAGTCCTTCACAATGATGCAAATTAAATCGGAAAAATGTCCTCATTTTGCTTGATGGGGTCACATGATAATGTTATGTAAGATTAAAACATCAGGGGTCTGTCTATTTCTCTAAACTTTACGAAGATTTGTAAGTCGTAAAATCCATTTTACTAATAATGACTTACGATCTGTACCTTTTGTAAGTAATAGGCTTTACTGCAAGGGCCCTTTGTGAATTTACATTTAGGTAAAAGGGGGTATTCATAACTTACGGATGGTTACTCCCGTTACGAAGGGTTAAAAGTTTAGTGAAAGGGTGAAAATTTCAGACCCCGGCATGCACTTAAACATTTTACACTTTATTTTCATTTATTTTGGCAAACATGAGTGACTATTGTGGTTTTTTTCAAGAATATAAGCATTCTTACAAAGTGTTTTTCTCTTCTTTTCTTTCAGATGTTGCAGCAAGTTAACAGATCAACTCATTCCTGTCAAGCATATGATGAAGAACAGAAGAAAATCTACCTGTAGATAAAACAAGAAACTATGAACCAATCTTGTGCGATAAGATCCTGTCCTGTGACTGCAACTTTGAAAAACCTTCTTCATTCTCCTAAGACAGCAACTTAGATGAAGCCTTCTCTTCAGAATCCATGAGCAAAGTCTGAATTTATAAACTATGTGTCCCTATCAAGTTGGACTACAACTATGTTCTCAATGCCTATGTACCTGCAGCAAATAGAGTACTATTGAGGATCATTGATTGAAGGCTGGATTACAAATGTTGGAACTCAATTAAAACCTACACATCTTTGAGAACTGAATATAATATGAACTGAACATGAAATGTCCCCATCAAGGCTCCAACTTGCATCTCCTAAGTTCAACGAAGATACAAGTTTTTATAAGAGTGAGATCAGAACTCAGAATGATATAAGCCCCTTCATAATATTGGAATAATTATTAAGAGTGATCAGAGCCCCCATGAAAAAGTCAACTGTTTTGCAGTACCAACTTGCATTATTACACAGAGAGAAAGAGTCTTCCTGAAGAGAGAAACCATTTGTGAGTGATCTTCCAGAAGATTTCAATTGAATAGCAGCATATTGACTGATGCCATTCAATCTTGGATCAAGTTTTCATCAAGAAGACACAATTGTTTTGACTGTCCTCATTGAAACCCGTGACGCGAATTGCTTCTCTGTATACCCAAACTTTGATCCAAGTTTACTTGTTGAGACTATAGCAACATTGTTTCACACAGTTATTACACACCTGGATAATCTTACTGCAAAGTTATCAACACTGACCAGAAAATGATTTGGTGGTAAAGGACAACCTTGCTTCACCCTTCATATAACAAGTATGATATTGATGTAGTATAATGCTGTGTGGGATATGCTATACTAACAAGTTGACAACTTAACCCATGGACGTACCTACGTACATCGATGGTCCTTCCATCTATGTCCTATCAATTCACCTTGGTACTATCTTGTCACTAATCACTCTGTGTTAATATAACTCTCACAATGTGTCATATGCAATGTATTGTCTTACTAAAGAAAAATTTTATTCAAGGTCCTACGTCTCAGATTTTGCTATTTGATACCAAACATCAAATACCAGCTGTAAAAGATGATGATGATATTGAAGGGAGCAACATAGGTGAGAACATTGGCTCATCAGTTTACTCTTTTCTCTTTGCATTTGCATTGCTGTACACCCATCTGTAATTTCTACTTTTACCTAGATGCATCTTCTTCAGTTTTGCTGGCTATTATAATGCTTCATTTGAAAAAAAACACTTTTGAAATCATCCCCATTTTCTTGGTAAACATCCATGACAAACAACTTCAGCATGTCAACCAAAAAACTAATTTCCAAGCATGTGATATTCCAAAATACAGCTGATATGATTTACTTGCTCTTTTCTTTTTAGTTAACATTATATACCAGCTATAATATCTTGTGATATTTATTCAGTGACTATAAAGACTTAACCCATCTATCTCATGATATCTTTAGAATGGATGGATTGACACTTGTTGCCCAAATTACTTATGTGTATGTATTCAATGAAAAATGGAGCCGCCCCTTGATCGTCATGTCTTATGCATCATACCAGGGTAACATACTCAAACACGATGGTGCGTAAACACTCGATACAAGCGAGACACTGTCTGCATAGCAACCGTTTCTATAGCAATTCATCAAGGAACTTTCAAAGTATAGAACAAGACCCTCGATTTTGGACTTTATCCTGTGATATGAGTCTGCAGCAGACGACACTTGATTTGCAAGCATGGTTGTAAAGAAAGCCACGGCATCTGATTATGGACAAAATGTTATTATGTACTGTTGATCTAGTCTCTTGTTACGCGTGTTCATCATATAGCCGCGTCTGCTTGATAAACTTAGTCTGGGCACATCTAGGAGATAAACCTTAAAGCACAGTATAGGATATAAAATGTTTGGGGCCCAGTCTGCCGGAAATGAAAACTGTCAGATAGTGCGCAATACATCTCCTGTTTTCTCGCATAGTTCAACCATTTAGATGCAAATTTTAACCAGTCTGGGCAATCATCAGACTTATGGATATGACTGAGAATAGAATACAGATTCACAATAGTTGCAATAAGAGACATGACTTGTCACTTTCTGTTGATGTTATCATCCATTTTATATGGCACAAGGCAAACTCAAAAAAAGCTATTGTCATTCAATCCACAAATCCTGCATGGGACTTTTCTATTATTATGAAAAATACAATTCAGTGCTTGGTGTGTTTGCATTATCTGATTTCATTCATGGTTAAAAATAAGCATAAGCTGTCACATTTCAGATAGAAATAATTAAAACGGACCTCATTGGTTAAATAGATAAGATGAACTTTTTAAAAACAACTCACATCTCTACCAACTCGTATTTGACCTAGATAACTCTTTCAAATTTCTATTTCAAGTGTAACTATAGTAAGAAACCCTTGTTAATTATATTGAGAGGATCACACCACCCAAATAATAAAAGCAGAAGAAAAAATGAATAGTGATTGATGAAGCGCAGTATACCTGTCTATCCTGGGGGATAGGCTTCTGACGTAGTTTGGTGTGCATCAAGGCATTTAAGTGTATGCATTGCTAGACTGTCTATTCCTGACATGCAAGGCTCCCAATAGGGTCTTAAATTGAAAAGAAAATGCTGGCAAGGTGTTTAGAAATGCTTGTACCATGTCACAGCTTGAATAAATAGGCAGGCTTGTCCATCCAGACTTCTATCCATCTTGTGTAGTGTGAAGATTTTAACAAGTTGCTGTCTATTTTTCGGAATGAACCCGGGGAATCAAACAAAAATATAAATGTCAAAATATTTTACCTTGTTTCTTCTGTGTTTTCAAAATAGAAATACAAGATATACCTTTTTATTTAGTCGATTTTAAATTTGATTAACCTTAGCCAAAGATTGCAAAGACCAATCTACATTTTAGATCTCTTTTATTATATAATATATAATGTGAAGTATTCTATCCAGCTCAGATAGAAACAAAACGGATCACACATGGTATGTTTTAGTACGTCATTCATGTTGCACACCACACAGGCACTGACTTAGTATTCTTTTGAATCACATAGAGGTAATATAAATTAACAGCTTGAAGTAATCAGAATTAAAGGGATGTATTTATAGTTAATGAGAAATACTTTCAAATTACTATGGGTAGACACAAAGTCAATATATCTCACTGTGTTGCAACTATACTGAATTCTTATTCTTTTAAGAATGGTTGTGGCTGCTAAATGAACAAATTCTCACATGTTCAAGAATTGCGGACAGTGTTGGAAACATCTTTTGGATGGCATTTGACCCCATCAGGGGCACCATTTTATGACAGTATCAAATCTTTAAGCTACACCAAACATTGTTTGCCTCTTCAAAATGAGAGACTCGTCTTTAAACAGAATTGAACCTGCAACCTATGGAGTGGATCTTCAGGAATGAATTCAGCGACTGCCTGACTGACTTCCCACTTGATGCTAAGTACCTTACATGTTGCTGGTTGGTGGTTGGTGATGATGAAGCATTTGTGGATAAAAGCCAGAGCAAGTTTCAGTATTTTGACACAATTTGTTTTGAACTTAGACCTCTGCTGAAGTGTATGCTGTTAACGCTGTGCATGAACTTTTCTACTAATACTACTCCGCACCATGCGCTTCTCATTGTGTTGCTGCACATTAACAAGGTGGTTCGGAAAAATAGGTGTGGCCCAATCGAGCCAAAATAAATCATTAGTGGTGACATGAGCAAGAAGTTAGTAGCCAATATTTTCAATCAAGTAATTTCATGATTAGATCAGTCAAATCTAAGAAAAGAAAACAGTTTTGAAGTTCATTTGTGTAGTTAGTGCATTTAGAGTGGTCTTTAACAATTTTCATCATATGTTTGTTTTTTCATCTATTTCAAAACGGAAGGAATGTTCTGATTGTAAGAACTGTGACTAACATAGTTTGTCTATCTCTGTATGCCTGTGTGTAAACCAATATTGGTATATTTGGCTCCATTCGGTCACCTTATTTCTATTCTTTTTAATTTTTTTTTCATTTTATTTAATTCTTAAAAGCATGTTTCTAACATTTGTAGAAATCTTTTGTTATTTAAAGTCACTCATCACTATTTGGTTCAGTAGCAACAGAGGGAATGCATTTAGTATATTATCACTTCTACTAAAACTTGTGGGATCCCAACATTGCATCAAAGGTTGCATTAAAAGCTATACTTATTCCATCAAGTCAATAGGACAAGGAAACAGATTTGGCCATGCACAGTCATATGATTTTTGGCATCATTCAAAACAATATTCTTTTGCACTTTCAAAATTTTCAAAGTTTTCTGCTTTTCTTCATTGGGTTATTCAGTTAAAATCCATACACCCCCTATGGAAGACATGACCTTTATCTCCTAAACAGGGGGTGTAGATTTCAAATGGAGTCACCCATTTAACCCCATTTGAAATTCACACTAACTGTGTGGAAGATTAAGGTCATGCCTTCCATAGGGGGTGTATGGATTTCAACTGGAATAGCCCGTTGCACCAGAACACCTTGCACAATAAGCTCATGTTTTGTGCCTGAAACATCCCATTTTGAGCCATTTCCCCCAAATTTACTGGTTCTCCACAAAGAACTTTCCAGCAGAAAGTTTGGCAACAGTTCTGCACACCTTAATTCATTTTTTGTTGAAATGTTTTGTTAGAAAAATGTTTATCACAGTTTGACAAAAAAAGATTTTTATTTTTTTGTGTAGAAACAGATGTTTCAGTTGCACACAAGGATAAGGTATTATGAGGTTACAGGAAGAAGCAAAAAAAAATATAAAAAACCCAACCAAACCAAAACAAAAAACCCAGTTATTCCCGGTACATTCTTATGATAAACCAGCAACCTTTAATATCATATGATACCACAATTATGCAACTATGACTCACCACATGAGACCCTCACATATTATGCATTTAAATCCTGCAGCCCAATTTAAGGCAACTCCCATGTATTTCAATGACTTAATAGGGACAATTTTATATTTTGGCGTTTTCATCTTACAAAGCCAAAATTATTTTAACACTGACCTGATAGGGATGGAGCTGTGTTACCACCAGAGGATGATGGGATACCAATTACTCTGAAGACATGGATTGACATACAAAACTGCCGGTCAGTGTTAAAATAATTTTGGTTTTGTAAGATGAAAACTTCAAAATATAATTATCTACAAACCTGAAGAATCTCTTCACTGACAATTTTATACAAGAAAAAAGTTGGAAGCAAAATTGAGTTGACAAGGCTAGACAGTTTTGGATAAATATCATCCGATTCCTTTTGAGGCAAAAAATTGTCTTTATTCACTGAAATATGGAAACACAATGGTCAAATTTTGAATGAAGTTGATGAAACTGCAGCAAACTTTCTCAAAAATGTTACCTTGCATGCCTGGGACAAGGTCAAGGTCAGTGATTGGAAGATGACATGTACATATATAGGATTCAAGTTGGACAACTATAGTATTATCTGTTTTTGTTGTTGTTTCTGTAGTTGTTGCTGTTGTTGTTGTTTTTAAAATTTGATTTGAACCAAATAGTGTGATTCAGTGACATTTTAAACCTAGCAAAAGATTTTGTATGCATTGCTGGATTCTGAAGAACATTTTGAATTGTCCGCAATTTGGTTAGCAATATTATATTTAATTCTAGATATATGCAACAAGAACTATACTGTGTAGGGCTCTTTCACGACGTTGATTAGCCCCTCCACACCCCTTCAGGCCTAGCGCAAAGATTACCAGGACTTCTTAGACCTGTTACAGATAAAGCAGCATTACAAAGACAACCCAGATAAAGTCCACAAATTATTTTTTGAGTCAAATAGTTAATGGGTTAATTATCCTGAGTCCGAGTCAAATAGTTAATGGGTTAATTATCCTGAGTCTGAGTCAAATAGTTAATGGGTTAATTATCCTGAGTCCGAGTCAAATAGTTAATGGGTTAATTATCCTGAGTCCGAGTCAAATAGTTAATGGGTTAATTATCCTGAGTCTGAGTCAAATAGTTAATGGGTTAATTATCCTGAGTCCGAGTCAAATAGTTAATGGGTTAATTATCCTGAGTCCGAGTCAAATAGTTAATGGGTTAATTATCCTGAGTCTGAGTCAAATAGTTAATGGGCTAGTTTGGAGTCATAATTATTGCAAAATTTTACTCACAAAAGTTTTACATATGTCAGTTAGTAGGTACTCAATATTATATCCAGATACTAGATACATACCAGATCTTAATTATCCCAAGCAGCATTTGGTGTCGATATCCTGTGAGGCACTCAGGAACAACACAGGTTTCTGTAGACTCTTCATTTTGGAAATGTTGAAACCAGTAGCACATTTTATTTAGTATGGACAAATAGGGATGCATTTAAATATAGAGTTTGAAGTACTAATGCTGCAACTGAGAACCTTGAGGATTTTAATCATGATATTGACCTTCATGTAAATGCTGCTATCTACTGAAGATAGCTCATTACATGTAAATGCTATTATCTACACATCCGGTAAATGTCGGTTCATGAGGAATGTCTGTATACCAACTTCACCTTAGTAGAGCAGTCAAGATTCAACTATCACTTATGTGGGACAGGATAATGAAGGATATATTCCTCACTAATTGACATCTGCTAGGAGAGACTGGGACTCAAGGTCAATAGCATCCCAACCCTTCTGAAGGCTGACATTTTCAGCTGTGACATGTCCCAGATATCCAGATTAAAGTCAAATGAGCTCAGTCATTCTAAATCCCTGAACTCAAAGTGCTTTGGTGGTATGAACTAATTCTTTAGGACACTGCAGTTAATTATCTGGGTTTATGAAAACACACTAAAAACATTGTCTAGTCACTTATTATCTCAGGATGAATCACCTTAAGAAAAAGGGATTCCACCATAATTGAATCTAGAGCCTAGCCCCTGATTCTGATCATATATCTGGTATCATCCCAACCCTGATCCTAGTCCAAACCTAAATCCTCTAACCAACCTTCAACACTATCCAAAACTGAATCTAAAGACTTAAACTGAACCTATATCAACCCTTATTTGGAGTCTTGACATATAGCTATTGTTGTAACTTTCACAAAATGTTGAAATTTAAAGTTAATAGTCCCGGTGTTTCCAATATTTTCTGATAGAAATGGGTTGAAGCTACCACCAGTCCGATGCCTGATATGAAGTCCAAACATATGAAACACAATGTAGTGAAGTGAGTTGCAAAAATCTCCTATCCTACAGAACCTTTGGGAAACTTGTCTATAGAAAATTGAAAGAGCTTTGACCTTGGAATAAGATTTTAAAATGTTCTTGGATCCAGTGTGTATTTTCATTTACATCTTTCTGCTGGTATACATCTTTTTATTATGAAAAATAAAAAGGGAACATGGTCACGTTATCAGGAAATATTCAATAAGTTCAAACAAAATATTTAGTAAGCGTCGAATAACCATTTCAAGTGACTGTTTATTTCTGCTATCAAATTAAAACAAATTTATTTGAAATTTATACTGGAAATGCTAATAACATGAAATTGACAAACAAACAAAACTGAATTATAATGTAATACTTTCTTAATGTAAAAGAGTGAAAAACTCATTCTCCAAAGAGTGAGGAGTGTGAAAACCACTGCCAATAGGAGTGAAGATGACTCCTAAAAAGTGAAATTCACTCCTGAAAGAATGAATATCACTCCTAAAAGAGTGAAAACCACTTTTTAAAGAGTAAAAACCACTCTTTCAAGGTATGACAGAAGGGACAGTTCTCAAAAAAAGTAATGTCCCTTATATCATACCTTAAAAGAGTTCTTTTGTGCATAATTATAGAGGGCCAGGGGATTCACTCTATCATTTAAAAAATTATTTGAAGAAGTTAAAGAGCCCTAAAAATAAAAAACTGTAGTGTAATTCACGCCAGACACAATTTCTTTATATGACAAAAATTAATTTTTGTAATCGATCAAAATACAAACGTTTTATATCAATTTTAAATTTAGCCTGAATCGGTAAATATGGTACCTCTCGCCCTTTTTTAGGTCAAGGCTGTTTTTACCATTATGCAGCGAACCATTGTTGAAGCTATTTCACATACATGTACAAAACATTCTGGAGAAAGAATGAGACCATATACTGTTTAAATATCTTTTATTGATTTCAAATGATAATGTCATGAAGTCGTAAATTTTAAGGTCACATTCCTAAAACCAAAACAAAACATTGCGACGCAGAATATTTCCCAACTTACATAATTTCATCATCACATCAGTGTCTTTATTATTTGTTTGAAACCTTTCCCAAAGCGTTCGTGCTCTTTATGCATAAAGCGGCTAATCTATCTTTACAAAAGCGCGTCTTTTTTAGTAAACAAAAGGCTAAAGATGGCATTATGAGATTTATCATTTATCATTACACTCCTCCACTCAACTGCCACCGTGGACGAGCGGTAGAGCACTAGACGCGTAATCAAAGGAAGTTCGAATCGCTGGTTCGAATCCCATGAAGCCTGTGGAAACTATTTTTTCTTCAAAATTCATGATCGCATTCGAAATGAGTCACTTGTCGGTAAATCATGTATCAGTATCCTTAAGAGTGATTTCACCGTGTTCTCACTCTTTGGATATTGAGTTTTTTAATCTTTCACATTAAGAGATATAAGGATCTGAATTTTGCATATGGTTGAAAGGTATCTAATTATTTATTCTAAGCCTAACAAGTGTTCCCTTGTTATTTTCAATAGTGTCGGATGCTGATATGGTTGCAGTATTTGGAATGAATGGCGTGGTACTGGATAGTAGTTGTCTTTTCTCACTTGCCATGCATAAAGGCTAAAGCTGCATATGCTAGCCTGGGCTGAGCTTACTCAATGCCACTTTCTTTTGAGCTGTACTTTAATCAATTCAGTTTCTTTCTTATATATTGTATTATCATATGTTAAGATATAATTTCACACACGGCTTTGAAATAATTTAAATTCAAAATATAATTTATTATGTTTATTATAACTTTTGCACGATTTGACTAAAACGATAATTTAATACATTAATTTTGAGAAACTTAATTTTGCTGTTTCTTTGAGTGATGATTAACATAACAATATTTATTTAATATTCAAGGGCATCATTTATGTTTAAAAAAAAGACAAGCATGCCATGGCGATTTTTAATTTTGATCATTCTAATCTTAGCCATGGGTTTGTTCTCAAATTTTTATTTCAAGTTTTTTGCGCCTGCCAATTTGCCCGTGTGCATTAATTTTGCTTTGCCGTGTGCGCTAATTTGCATTTCAGCATTTGCAGTTTTCATTGATACCATCGCTGGCCGAGGGTCATCAGTGTGTTGGTTGGTTGGTGAAGATTTGTGGCTGGTTGCTGCACTCATCGCTATCCCAGAATGCTGTGGTGTTACCCATAATTCATCCCATCATCTTGCCATGTTTTCTGTCAAGCTGTACAGCATATAAGTCGTCATGGATTCATCGCACTTGGAATTACCAAAACCAGGATCAAGATTATACCTGTCCATTGCATTGCTGCCTGCCTGCCAAATTTTGGAACATACTACAGCAAGAGTAACCTATTCAACTCATTATAAACAACTCTCAGATTTATACACAACTCCATATTGGAAACTTACGGTGCTTGAATTAAAGTGACATAAGTCTACATACTCATGAATTAGTTGTAATAACATCAAAGGAAATGAGATCATCGTAGAATTGTACTATCATCATGACATAAACATGATGTGATGGATCCCATGTTATGATGATATTGGAAGTATGTTTGTACCCATATGTTGTGTTGGATTGAACCAGAACAAGAACCAACTCTTATCATTATAAAAGCAAAAACATCCTGTTTGCTGCAGTGGCTGCATAAATGGTTTGAATGTTACAACAGGTAGCGTTGGTTTGCACACCCTAGAGGATGGATACCTATGGATTGGATGATGTCATCTGGAGCAGGATGAATGGATGGATGGAGTCAGGAAACTGGAAAACATGGTAAGAATAATTATAACAAGTTTATTGTATTGTACTGTACTGTATTGTATTGTATTGTATTGTATTGTCAGAGAAATTTGTATGGAATTTCAACGTGTCAACCATCACATTGAAAATATGGCAATTGTTGGAACCCTTCATTTAAGATTATGAATATTTTTATGAAAAAAAAGTTTGATATTTGTCATACATTAATAAAATTGCTATTTTATATCCAAAGCTGCTCTAAATTATTTGTGTAAGTAATGCAAAAAGTTGATAATTGATGACAGCTGCCATGTTTGAATGTGATGAATCACATATTAAAAGAATGCTAACTGAAATTTAAATTTGCTAAACAACCAATCATTTTGCTTGAACACATCTCATACATGTAGCTATAATAGGAATTCTGCATGATAAGCAGTTGAAATCATTCAGTATGTCAAAGTGTACCAACCAACATGATATTGGGTGCATACTTGACTATATCTGAAGAATAGCAAGATATATTGAATTAATAGCATTCAGTAATGGATTTCCATGAAGTCAGCCAGGGTTGCAACTATTCAGTGCAATAAGAGTGAACTAGCCATGTAGAGTTAAATGCTAGCATGTCAGGTAATTTATCATGTCATAAGAGCTGGCCCGGCACATAGAAGAAGATTTCTTGATTTGCTTTAATCAGTCACTTGTCTATGTGATTGATGTATTGAATTAGGTAATCAGAGATAGATAGAATCACTTAAGGGGCGTGAATAGCTATCAGTCTCATACCACCCTGTTGAAATCACATTCTTATGTGTGTACATATGGGGACATTTAACGGGCATTTAACGCAACATTTTAGTGATTCCAGCCTTGAAATAAATCTTTTTTTATATAATTTTGAGGGGAATGTTATCAGTGTGTTACATGAATCGTAACTGTTATTTTGAACCCATCAGGCTTCTTTATAAGCATACCCTTTGTTGAGATTTACAAATAATAATATATTTACAGAAAAATAGACCAAATCTTGGCGCTGACACAGATTAACATATCGGCTTGTATAAAAAATATTATCAGATGTAGATTGTGCCTACCAAACTTAGTAGATGTTCAGCATATCAATATGAAAATATAACATGATTCACCCTTCCAGTTACTTTGAAAATCTGGGCATGCCACTTTAAAACGTATGTTCCAGCACAGTGTCTCATAAGAGCGGATACAAATCTCGCCTGATGTATGAAGGGAATTCATTCCCTGCTATATAGTGTGATGAATTCAACATGTAGTCTAGCATACAGTAATTGTTGGAACTGAAAGTACATCCATTTGAATAAGTACATTTGCAGTCATAATAAAAGATAGAAAACTAGAGCCGGGTGTGGCGGCTAGTGATCTGCATTAATGTTTTTAAGGATGTGAACAGTCTTCAAAGCGTTAGGATGATCAAGCCCAGGTTATGCTACATCCTGTTGTCAATTAACTCGGTCTACTGCAACCACCCCTGACTTGGGCTGGGCAGACGATATATACAAAATAATAGCTGCTTTATGCTCTTTTACCCAAATTTCACATATATAAATAAGAGTAATTGTAGGCCTATCATGGTTCAGTTTTTTAAAAAAAAGCGCAGTGATTTTTCGTTCGCTATGCACAGGCACAACGCATAGACGTTGATCCACAAGCCTCAGCACACTTTACAGTTACCCTTGAGATATACCATTGGATGAGCAACCCTGACACATTCACAGAGCTAGTCACATGCTGGAAAGCATGGGAGTCTGTGGCAAAATTAGAAACAAATGGCAGCTATACATGTTTCGTGCATCTTGCATTAAAATGACTGTCATGGGCAGTAGCATAGCTAGCGGGGAGGGGGGGCAGGCGGCAGAATGCCACCCCTGACAAAAAAATGAAAGAGAAAATCTGGAAAGGCAAAGGAAAAGAAAAGGGGCAAATAGCCTGTTTTCTACCAAAATTCATCCTGTTCATGGATCAAAATATTGTAAATATGAAATTTTTGCACGCTATGTGCACTTATTGTCACAATAAAGCCCCTTTTGCCCGATCATGGGCCAAAATTGTGTAAAATACAAGATTTTGCCATTGTCCCAATAAAGCCTTTTTCGGAAGCTCGACATGTTTTTACCGCTAATACCAGGTCAAAATAATGCAACAAGATTGTTTATTCCCCCTATCAAAAAAGCTAGCTATGCCCCTGGTCATGGAGCATGGTATTTAATTCACATTGCAGGACAAATGGAGTATGTAAACCAAAATAGGCTATGGGTAATTTTGGGAATCAATAGTTAGGAGTTAGTTATATACCTGTATCATGATTGATGAGACAGTCAGTGTGGGGTTGGTATTTCTTGCAAACTGGTGTCATGTTATAATAGCAAGGAAAATAGTATTGATGGATCATTTCATTAATGGAAATTAGGTTTGTCTTTGACAGCTTTAGATTTGAACCAATGTTTTCTTTTTGATGTGCTCTGGCCACATTTAGGCAATTTGATAATAGTGAATTCAAATTTTATGGTTGAAGTTTCTCAAATTGGATAATATTTGCATATCAATATAGAGCATATCGAATAGTCCCGGCAAATAGTATTTGGGTTTAGTTTTTCTTTTGTAAAAGAAAAAAACTAGAGCGGTTCTCGGGTTGCGCGGTTTTCGGCATATACGGTTGGTGTGTAAGGTTGTTGGGTGATGGTATGGTAGTGGTTGTTTTAGATAATGAAAATTGATTTTATTTTACTGCTTCGACCAAACCCTTAAAGACAGCTCAAGGCTACATCAACTTTCAAGTTTTGCTGAAAATACGTTGAAATCCCTCTTTGATTGCAATCTTTTTGAACCGGGCATGTTTGAACCTTCCAAAAGGAAATGTAAGATTTTAAAATGCACATAATATAGGCCTATAGTGTAAGTTCACTGGGTTGGCATGATAATTTGAAAGTTCCGTAATTTGTTGTGTTAAAACAAAGAAATTAGAGCTCTTCAAACAGGGGAATGTCATGAGGTAATTAGTATGCATTATAATTGGTCACGGAGCATTACGCGCACTGGTTGTTATGCATATTTACTTTCACACAGAGCAGCGTTTGAGCATGCTCACGACTGACTGTCTAGTCCTTCATTAGCATACATATTATATACCTTGCAACTGTCAATCTACACAGTGACTAGACAACCCGTCAAACATGCAAACAAAAGTTGCAATAGTAAACTAAAGTATGGCGTAATTTCTTGAAATTGACAATACATGCAAAACATACAGAACTAAGGTAGCTTTACCATATGCAGGATTTCCAGTCAGTAATCTTTGTGAAAATCAATTCACATTTTACTGGCTTTAGCTGATGAAATGACTATAAATTATACAAAAAGAGTAAGAGTTACCATATGTTTGATCTGCAGGTATAATGGATCTCATGTAGCCTACATGTAATTAAATGAGTTTTCAAATTTGGCAGATGATAAATACATTCATAAAACTAAGGCCATTTTACCTTTTGCAGGATTTGCAGTAAGGATTTTGTTCAAATAAATTCAAATTTGGATTTAGCTCTTGGAATGAGTAAGATATGCATGTATATATCTCTATGGTAGTTTAACCTGTGCAAGATTTCCAATCAATTAAGGGATCCAAAATGGCGTTTATTATTGCGTTTCGACAGTATTTTTTGTGGGACATGAGAGCACCTCAGACCTATCGAATTGCATTCTGAATCTGAAGCATGTCTTTCTGATATCAAATAATTTTCATTTTTTAAAAATCACAATATAATACAAATTTTATGACAAATTATAAAAATTTGATATTTTTCAAATTTTGATATATAACAGTCCTCGAAGTAAATTATATAAATCTAATGATATATTCTTAAAGTGTATGTAGCAGGGAGGAAAAGCCGACGGTCAATTGAAAATTTTGACCTTTCATATTGAAGATAGATTTTTTCCCAAAAGACCTAATTTTTTTTGTGTTTTGGAAAAAAAATCCATATCTTCAATACGAAAGGTCAAAATTTTCAATTGATCGTCGGCTTTTCATCCCACCTACATACACTTTAAGTATAAATCATCAGATTTATAAAGTTTACTTCAAGTACTGTTAAATATCAAAAATATTAATTTTTAATGATTTGCCATAAAATGTGTATTACATTGCGAATTTCAAAAAATCAAAATTATTTGATATCAGAAGGACATTCTTCGTATTCAGAATACAATTCGATATGTCTGATGTGCTCTAATGTCCCAAAATAAATACTGTCCAAACGTTCATACCCCAGCCCTTAAAGCTTTTGTAAATATGAACACTAATGTAGTTTTACCAAACACAGGATCTCAAGCAATGAATACTCTTTCTGTGTAAATGAATACAAATTAAAAGTGCCAAAGTTTTGCTCTTGATGATGCTGTGAAAACTAGTATTGAGTGTTGAATTCATCACCTTGGATTATGATGTTGATGGCAAAATAAATAGGAAACAAAATACAGATAGTGTAATTGATGATATGTATACGAGCTTACAAGTGGCAAAAAAGGTAATTATGCAAGAGGTTATGAAAGCAAAATTTGATAGAAGATGGTATTTCATACGAAACAAAAGAGCTGAATTGACCTGACCGAGTTTGCTTTTTAGCAGGCATCTAGCAGGCAAACTCCAAAGAAACAGTGGTTCAGGGTTTGTGCGTGTAAGGCTTCAGTATTGGATCCATCGCATTACAGTGCCCACAGGCACTGACCTCATATTCAGGAGTAAGCACTGCAACCCAAGAAACCTGGACCTGTTCTTGAAGCCCATATTGCATCACAGAGTGGGTTCAGAAATGGTACTGATATTCCAGTACTAAGGGCATCCAGCAAGTACAGTCAACAGATACAAACAGGAAGATGAACAAAGATGAGTATGTCATCTGATATATCATAGTATTTAGAAGGAAATCCTTTCTTTATATGCTAAGGTTTTCCAGGGTAATGACCTTTGTACCTTTGGCAGTCTATCTTATATTATTTTGTTCCAGTTGATGAATAACTTGTCATTTTCAGGTGTGTTGCTGTCATTGCCATTTATCTGTACTACTTCTTGATTAAGGAATAAGTGTATAGTGTCACTAACTCTCTGTTTATACATGTAAAATGATCAAATGTAAAAGATCAAATGTGAATTGTGCTGTCACATCAGATCAGATTGCATGATGGGAATGCGTATCTCCCTCCTGTGGATGAAACATTTTTGTGATATGCATGTACTTATAAACTAGATAAGACAAATGCACATGTGTGCCAAGGGGTGGCTGCGGGGGCTATGCCAAAAACATATCGATTATGGGAACATTTAAACCGCTGAGCCCCCTGTAATGTATGACATGAACAAGACATTGTAGATATAATATTTTGGCCTAAATTTACAAAAATTGAAATTTGTTGGTGCCACCCATTTGTAAAATCAAGAATTTTTTGACATGTGAGACAAAATGCATCTGTATACAGAGACCTTTTTGTAATACTGATGGCGATACATGTACACAAGTGCTCAGACTGACAATCCAAGTCTTCTTTTTCCAGCTCATTTCTTGCATACACACAAATTGCAGTATGGATGTCACACTGTGTTTTTGTATTCATATTTGATACTTGCGCATATACAAATATTGTAACAGGATCGTAGTGTGAGCGATGTTAGCTTCCAGGGATGCGAGCGGAGTGCGGGCTGGCTGGGGAAAATTGTATGGAACAACCTTACAGATGACTGCAAGAAAAAATTGTATCAGGTGAAAGTTTGATATCATCAAATGCTGCCTTCTGTTGAACATTTACCTGAATTATTATTGTAGCTTGTAGGATATATGCAGTTTGATAAGTTTGACTACCACCAGTTTGACTATCACCCATGAGCAATTCTGTACATTAAGGGAAAGATGTTGGATTAAAACTGAGAAATATTAATTCTTACAAATGTTATAAAGGAGATATATTGTCATATTTCAGAATGATTTCAAACATAATTTCAAATCGATAATATTCTTGGAATAGAATGAGGTAGTGATGTGGAAGGCATACCATATGCCATCAAAATATGTGTAAAAATAGCATAAATACAGTCATGATATCTTGGTTAAGTCATATAGTTATTCTCATATGGCAGCTATTGCAGCTTGTCAGACTCAGCAATGCCATTTATGAATAGAGTGTTGGTAGAGTTCTTGTTTTTCGCCACTATCAAACTACGAATGCGAAGCCTAGCAGTGCTAATTATACACAGGCTTGCTCGCATGCCGGCTGGCAGGCCAGATATATCCAGGGTAGGCAGCTTGTCATCTTCCTAGCTAGCTATGCATGCAGTCGTTTTATAATTAAACTTACCTTCTATTCAAACCAAAGTTGTGTGAGCAGGCAAAATATTTCTTATTAAACATTGTGGCCCAGATTTGTGTGCCCTGAGCAGCGGTATTATGATGGGTTTTTCATAACAAACACTCTCAAAGCCACTGGGGTAGCCATTCTCAGCAATCCAAGAGGGGATTTGGAGTGGAGTGTGTTTTTTAACTGAAAAACAATCTGCATTTTAAGATTGAACATGAATTGTTATGGAGTGGGAGTAAAATGTCTTAGCGTAAACTGATATAGCATTATGTAGTAATAAACATATATATTGAAAGGTACTGAATGCTAAGCATGTGAATCAATTTGGCAGGCACTGTGTAAGTATTCAGGAGGACCATATTCTATGTAACTAGCAGAAGACTTACTACAGTATGTTGTAGCATAATCCCATTATCCCTGTACGTATGGGTCAGGTTTCTATACTACCAACATAGCCTACAAACTATAGAAACTCAACCTTAGCTTGTTTGGTGAGCTGTAGGGGTTTGCTTATTAAGTTAATATTAAATAATTTGGGTCAGTAAATTATGCTTCTGATATGGTTTAAGGATATACTCTAAAAGATAAATATAGCATTGAATACATTCTTGCCTTCACTTTGTAAAAAAAAGCATGTTTAGAAGCTAAACACTACGCATCAAATTCCTAGGCATCAATGTTCAATGGCTAAACATTATCCATCAATACTCTAAACATGTTTAGCATTTAAACAATTTCACAAAGTGAAAGATAGAATGTGTTTAGAAAAGTGTTTAAATATTAAACACTGTTTTTGCAGTGTATATTAATGAACAGTCAGGGTTGGTATGCATGATCATGGAAATGTCACAATTGATCGGTTTCTGTCATTGTTTGTCTGGTTATCACGGATAGACCATGCCCATGGCCGGGGGTTCAAGGGGCTCAATCAAATGTATACTTCCAAGGTAATAAGGCAAAAAGAAAGAAAAGGGGAATTCTATCAGGGAAATATGGAAGAGAATCAATATGGAAGAAGCAAACCGGAGCCACTAATTAATACAACTTGTTTTTGCACTCACTCAATAATTGCCCTTTTTGAAGATCAAGTAAAGAAAGTACCCCTTTTCAGTTCCCTGTTGGAGAGGGGCTATTATAGGTGTCCGTGTGTGTGTCCATCCCTCCATTTGTGTGTCCGATAATGTGATAATGTATCTTTTGATATACACACTTAAAACTACGGGGTCAAAAAATGACCCAAACGGGGTCATTTTTGACCCCAGCATAGTTATCAACTAAACACCATACCACTAACGGGTCATTTTGACCCCATTGGTCGGGTCATTGCAATGACTATTATTTGGGTCAAATAGTAACCCCATTGGGGTCAAAATATTACCACATTTCGGGGTCAAATGAAATGACCCCTTCAAAAGGGTTGCCTTATTGGGTTACTTAATGACCTCATTTCGGGGTCAAATGAAATGACCCATTTGAAAGGGTTGTTTTATAGGGTTACTCAATAACCACATTTAGGGGTTGTTTGGATTTTTTAGTAGGCCTATGGTCATGCTGGTCCCACCAGGACATAAGTGTGTTTCTGCACAGAGAAAGCATTACATAAACAGCAAACTGCAAAATGCATCTGTGTATCACACTCACACACAGTCAGTCATCGCCTATGACAGTTCACGTATTATAAGCTTACATGATATAAGCTTATAACAACTGCAGCCAAGACACCAGCCACGACAGCATGAAATTGGAATGAATCTGCGTGCAAAGACAAGGGTCTATGCATCCTTGCAGTCTCACTTTTCAACTAACTTTTCATATTCCATCATGCAGACAAGCACACACGACAATCCGCTGAGCTGCACAATCAGAACAAATATGGCGCTGATGTGACCACGTGAGCCAATGCACACCGTGTGTGCAAATAGTTCAAATGCAAGTCATTATAAAGTTGACAAATTGGGTAACATCGGTCAAAAAATTAGTTTTATTTATTAATCAACAAACATTAATTGCAGCTCATGTTTAAACTCATTTATGAATTGAGATTTTCAAAGCGGAAGATTCAAACTGATATCAATGCGCGACGGTATTGGCAAAATGACCACTAAGTTTTTGACCACGTTCGTCGTGGCTAAAATGACCTCGTGAATGTGGTCAAATTAAAACAGTACAACCCCCTTGAAGGGTCAAAACAACCCCAAACGTGGTCAATTCAAAATGACCACAGAAAATATAACCCCGTAGTTTTTAGTGTGTAAGCAAGTATGGGTGTCCATCTTTGTAGCATAGATGTATTTCAAGTAGGCGATGGTTGAGTTTGGGGGTGGGTCATGCGTCAAGGTTCAAAGGCCAAATAGGGTTAAATTGATATAAACTGCTTGATAACATATCTTTTGAAACTTCAGTGACAACTGGAATTTGGTTTGTTGCAACTATGATGTCAAAAGAACAAGAAAATTGACTATTGGTTTAGTTTCTTTGTAAGTGGCTTCAAGATGGCTGCCTCTATCCAGCTTTAAAACATGTTTGAGGTTTCGCAGTTGCAAGCCACGTAAGAGAAATAGAGAGCAAGAGAAATAGAGAGCAAGAGAGAGAGAGAGAGAGAGAGAGGGAAGAAAGATAAATTGCTCAACCATTTGTTTCCTTATATTTATCTCTACTGTAGTTGGTTGTAGGGCAGACACTGCAGCAGTGATTGTTCAGATAACACACAATCAAGTAGCCACCATTCTTGCAATTTTCTTCGGCAGGGACCTGCCGGCGACATAAAACTTGATTATAATGATGTGTGCCTCGGCTTGGCTGCATCTTTCTTTTTGGGTAGATGGTTGCTTATTTCTCCCTGATTAGCGACATGATAGTGATCTGATAATGAACTCTGATAGCTAATTCATGATGTAGTGTAAAAGAACCAGTTTAGTCTACTCTCAACTTATCAGATTATACACACATAAGCAAATTGAAGGCAGATTTTTTCACAGTACTTTGGAATTCTTTTACAGCAAGGAATAGATCTAAAGGCAATGGCAATAAAAATTTTTAAAAGCTTTCAATACAAAATATGAATACATTTTTGTTCATCTTTTCATTACTTGGTATCGTGATTGAATATCTATCAATTTTATGACAATGGCAGCCTTGATTGTGTGTCTATTCCATCACAATTATTGTTATTTATTCTCTGCTTATTCTCCTATTACACACTTAGGTAGTTTGCTTAACAATAAGGAGGCATGTAACCATGACAACGATGAAAATTATAGTGTGTGACTTCATCAATGCCAACGACTTGTTTACTGCAACGATTTACAATTTTTCTGAATAAAAGCAATATAAAAGATTGGTAAATATGCATGAAGGTGAACATCCCTGAAAATGAATAAATCATGAGGGACTAAAACTTGACAGGTTGTTGTAAGGGTGTTTTGCCTTAGAATTGCGTGACACTCACTAGGATCCACAACATGCTCATCTATCAGGACAAAGTTCTTTAACCCCAGTACATTTGTACATTCATTGAATGCCCTTTAAAAATTTGGGTACAAAAACTCATACTCTGCAACTTGAGATCAAATTTTGCACTATGATTGTTTAATTGAGGTTGTTGAACTATGCCATTGGGATGAGGCTATTGTGGTCCATAGTGACTTGTGAAAAATAGAAAATGGATCTACAAAAAAGGTGGCATGGTGTAGTGAAAGGTGGAGAGGAGGAGGGGCCAAGGTACTCCACAAAGATAAATTTGGTTGAAAAGATGATAATTTCTGATAATTAATCCCTTTGCTCAACCAAATTCACTTTGATAAGTTTTCCCTGGAAATGGGATTCTGTCCCATTGGACCTATCAGGATAGTAATATGGAGTATAATGCTGACCAAATAAACACCACACAAAGGAAGTGCACACATTGAAGGGTCACTCATAACAGTTTGATGCCTCACTTGTTTCAAAAGAATTCAAAATCTTCCAGAATTTACTGATTTTATAAAAGTTTGTGTGATTTGAAAAGTTGAACATCTGTTACTGTGTTAATGGGTATCGGCTATGCACAAAGCTCTACAATTTGAAAAGACTGCAGTCGGTGTGAAATTTTAACAATTGAGGCTTCGGAATTTTGCATGCATAATCTTTTTGAATTACCGCAATTTTTGTAAAACTGGTAAAAATCAAGACAATTTTAAATTCTTTTGGCACAAGTGAAGTATCAATGTGTACCTTAGCAGGTTCCTACTAATTTTACTGTATTTAATTGGGGTGGGGTCTTTCTGGTTGATGGTATTGTACCTTCTCAACGATTTTGGTATATTAATGGGTGGGTTTTTAGTGGAGACCAATGCATCCATTTGGGCAAAAGTGCTCTTAAAAGCACCCAATTAGGGCAAATTTGGATGCTTCTTGGGTGCTCTTTGTGAAAATTGGTATACTGATAGATTGCAAAAACAGCAAAAGTAGGTATAGAAAAAGTCAGCATCGGAAAGTCAGCATGGCACATACCTGGACAAAGTTTTTGAAGACCCCCCTGGATTTAACATCATACCAAAAATGATGACCCCTCAAAGAAGTGTGGACTTGATTTTTGTGCTGTGTGTATAACAAGCATGACTTGTGACCTATATGAGTGGACAGATGTAATCAACTTTCTTGATTGCAAATGTAGAATTATACCCACTACTGAAATTAATTTATGCTAATTTATTCCTGTGAGGCAATCCAGAACCAAGGTGAATTCAATTATGACTCACTGGTGTAAATGATACAGGATAAACTTTGAGCTAAATCCTATTTATAGTGGTAACTTGAATTTTTAAATTTTAAATAAAGTGCATCTGTGTAGACGAAGTCAATTAACATAAACCTGTGAACTAGTTTAAGCTTCACCCAGTAACATCTGCACTCTATGAAAGGGGAAGGAAGAAGCAACATCTATTATAATTGAATGGAATTATGTTTATCAGGCCTTTGCCCTACTTTAAATAGCAGGATGTTTTAATGCATAGTCTCTATATCGGTATTAGTAAACTCATTTGTGTTAAATGAACATATGACACCTGTATCATATAATTATGTGCCTCAGACACATATTATGTTACATGTGCTTTTAATAGCCAGCACTTCACTGAATTCCCGGGACTGAATGACATCACCTGCATCAGAAGCTATCAGATTCTCGACAGAACAAAAAATTGTTTGTGACGAAAGTCAAAGAGTCCTTGTTAGAAAGAAGGGTTCACTCTTTGTTTCTTTCCTCTTACCTCTCCTCTCCTCTCCTCTCCTCTCCTCTCCTCTCCTCTCCTCTCCTCTCCTCTCCTCTCCTCTCCTCTCTCTCCTCTCCTCTTCTCTCCCCTCCTTTCCCCATCCTCTCCCCCTTCCCTCCCCTCACCTTACCTCAACTCACCTCCAGCTCCAATCAATTCAATTCAAGGCACACTGACACTCCACAGCCACATCCCCCAACTATGCCATCAGAACCCCAGGACTATTATTATGTTAATATGCATAACCTGTCTCACAGATTGTACCATTTGACGTTCTGTCTGAAATTCCATCACAGTGGCCTTTGGGTTGCTACTGTAATACATGCAATAATACGTAACTTGCTAATTTAATGTCCAAATCAACTGAAATTTGGGAAATAAGCTTTTTTTCATGGATATCTATTGAACCATATCATAAAAAAGATAATGCTGATATCACGAAATACCCCTTAAACTTTGATGAACAAAACAAAAAGTTATGAAGAAAAGTAAAAGTAACAAGCAACGAAACAAAAATTAACATCTATTCTGGAAACGTTTTGCCCTCTTTTATTTTTTCTACCTTTTTACCGGGCCTTTTGGTGTCTTTGTGAAAGGAGTTGATATTAAGTGGGACACACTTACTATGTTTCAACTGTTATGTCATTTTGTTTTATTTATTTATCATATTTCTTGTTCAGGTGATATCCTAGTGTAGATATATACTCATAAAATTTTTAGGGGCAATATAAAGTTGGGAATGTTTAAGTTCTAAGAATTTGCAAACAGCGGAGTGCATTATACTCTGTACAAAAAACAATCACACTGCTAAATGAAAAGTGACAGAGTCGCCCGAAAGACAAATGAATTTCATCATCCCTCAACAGAAGAGAAACTTAGCAAGCTAGCACTGCCATGATCTATGGTAGAATAATTCTCCCATTAAGATGGTTAGAGTTTTACCAGGATGCTTTTAGCGCCGTCTGCCATTTTGATATGTAACAACATATCATCTACTAAGTGCAATGAAAAGGTCATAGGGGCAATTGCTGCCATCTACATTCAAATTTATCTTGTGTTTTTTACACATCATATTTTTTCAAAATCTGATAATTTAATCGAAATCTTGATTAATTTCAATGAATCTGCATTAAATTTGTGCATACATTATTTTGCTCATTTTAATGTGTGCATTTTTAATGAATCTTGAAAGTGCAAGTTTCATTGTGTCTGTGATACCCATGTATTGCAGCACTGATATTATGCATGTAAAGACTGTACAAAATGTAAATCAGCCATTATAAATACACCTATAGCTTCAGAATTATTAATTGTATTCACAATATTTTAACATAGAAAGAAAGGTGGCATATGTACGCTCATTTTGATATCCCATTCGCCAAATCTTGAATTTCTAAAGGCTGTGTTACTTTTTGTGAAGTCTATATTTTCATGTTTACTGCACTATGTTAAATTTGCGAAAATACTACCAAATGTTGCAAGAATTCTTGGGTGCTCTTTGTGAAAATTGGTATACTGATAGATTGCAAAAACAGCAAAAGTAGGTATAGAAAAAGTCAGCATCGGAAAGTCAGCATGGCACATACCTGGACAAAGTTTTTGAAGACCCCCCTGGATTTAACATCATACCAAAAATGACCCCTCAAAGAAGTGTGGACTTGATTTTTGTGTTGTGTGTATAACAATCATGACTTGTGACCTATATGAGTGGACAGATGTAATCAACTTTCTTGATTGCAAATGTAGAATTATACCCACTCCTGAAATTAATTTATGCTAATTTATTCCTCTGAGGCAATCCAGAACCAAGGTGAATTCAATTATGACTCACTGGTGTAAATGATACAGGATAAACTTTGAGCTAAATCCTATTTAAAGTGGTAACTTGAATTTTTAAATTTTAAATAAAGTGCATCTGTGTAGACAAAGTCAATTAACATAAACCTGTGAACTAGTTTAAGCTTCACCCAGTAACATCTGCACTCTATGAAAGGGGAAGGAAGAAGCAACATCTATTATAATTGAATGGAATTATGTTTATCAGGCCTTTGCCCTACTTTAAATAGCAGGATGTTTTAATGCATAGTCTCTATATCGGTATTAGTAAACTCGTTTGTGTTAAATGAACATATGACACCTGTATCATATAATTATGTGCCTCAGACACATATTATGTTACATGTGCTTTTAATAGCCAACACTTCACTGAATTCCCGGGACTGAATGACATCACCTGCATCAGATTATCGACAGAACACAAAATTGTTTGTGATGAAAGTCAAAGAGTCCTTGTTAGAAAGAAGGGTTCACTCTTTGTTTCTTTCCTCTTTCCTCTCCTCTCCTCTCCTCTCTCCTCTCCTCTCCTCTCCTCTCCTCTCCTCTCTCTCTCCTCTCCTCTCCTCTCCTCTCCTCTCCTCTCCTCTCCTCGCCTCTTCTCTCCCCCTCCTTTCCCCATCCTCTCCCCCTTCCCCTCCCCTCACCTTACCTCAACTCACCTCCAGCTCCAATCAATTCAATTCAAGGCACACTGACACTCCACAGCCACATCCCCCAACTATGCCATCAGAACCCCAGGACTATTATTATGTTAATATGCATAAGCTGTCTCATAGATTGTGCCGTTTGACGTTCTGTCTGAACTTACATCACAGTGGCCTTTGGGTTGCTACTGTAATACATGCAATAATGCGTAACTTGCTAATTTAATGTCCAAATCAACTGAAATTTGGGAAATAAGCTTTTTTTCATGGATATCTATTGAACCATATCCTAAAAAGAGAATGCTGATATCACGAAATGCCCTTAAACTTTGATGAACAAAACAAAAAGTGATGAAGATAAGTAAAAGTAACAATCAATGAAACAAAAATTAACATCTATTCTGGAAATGTTTTGCCCTCTTTTATTTTTTCTACCTTTTTACCAGGCCTTTTGGTGTCTTTGTGAAAGGAGCTGATATTAAGTGGGACACACTTACCATGTTTCAACTGTTATGTCATTTTGTTTTATTTATTTATCATATTTCTTGTTCAGGTGATATCCTAGTGTAGATATACTCATAAAATTTTTAGGGGCAATATAAAGTTGGGAATGTTTAAGTTCTAAGAATTTGCAAACAGTGGAGTGCATTATACTCTGTACAAAAAACAATCACACTGCTAAATGAAAAGTGACAGAGTCGCCCGAAAGACAAATGAATTTCATCATCCCTCAACAGAAGAGAAACTTAGCAAGCTAGCACTGCCATGATCTATGGTAGAATAATTCTCCCATTAAGATGGTTAGAGTTTTACCAGGATGCTTTTAGCGCCGTCTGCCATTTTGATATGTAACAACATATCATCTACTAAGTGCATTGAAAAGGTCATAGGGGCAATTGCTGCCATCTACATTCAAATTTATCTTGTGTTTTTTACACATCATATTTTTTTCAAAATCTGATAATTAAATCGAAATCTTGGTTAATTTCAATGAATCCACATTAAGTTTGTGCATACGTTATTTTGCTCATTTTAATGTGTGCATTTTTTAATGAAACTTGAAAGTGCAAGTTTCATTGTGTCTGTGATACCCATGTATTGCAGCACTGATATTATGTGTGTAAAGACTTCACAAAATGCAAATCAGCCATTAGAAATCATAATAGCTTCAGAATTGTATTCACAATATTTTAACATAGAAAATATTTTAACATAGAAAGAAAAGTGGCATATGTACACTCATTTTGATTTATCCGCCAAATTTCGAATTTGTAATGGCTGTGTTACTTTTTGTGAAGTCTATATTTTCATGTTTACTGCACTAGTATGTTAAATTTGCGAAAATACTACCAAATGATGCAAGAATAACGGTATATATAATCATAAACCAAAAGCCTCTTCCAGACCTGTATACAGGTTTAAAAGAAAACAAGGAGGAAATAATGAAATGAATTTCACATATTTCTCTTTCTCATCTAATTGGTTTCTGTTCCTTTTTTGTTACTCAAAGAACCAACTGCCTGACTTGCCTCAATGTAGCTACCTCATTTATGATGTCAACCACTGTTGATGTCACCTAGCTCACATTAGAAAAAGATTTTTATAGCTCTGGTGTAGTCACTAACCCGGCTGTTCTATATACACTTAAAATATGCATGGGGCAGCTGTTGAATCAGTAACACATACAAATGAGTAGGAAAGTGCCTAATGACATTTTTGTATCTGTATGTGTTATCTGTGTCCTGTGTCACCAAAGGGTCTACAAAGTGACGTAAAGACAACCTTCTCTAATGGAAATGAATCTCTGGGCAATTAATTTTTCCATCAACAGTAAAGTTAATATAAGATAGAGCAGCCATAGCATCAGTAGTGAAGATAACTATCTAGCACTGTGACATCTCTTGGCAATTTTATTCCAACATTGGCCTGTAAAGCTATAGCTGCTTGCAATATATGGATCATCATAGCCCTGGAGCAGCTATTGTGTTAGCATGGTGTACCTGTATGACATCAATCTCTGACATATGGCATCACTCATTGTGATATAGAACTGTAAACCTTTAGGTCTTTGCAGGTACAAGCTCATAGAAAATGTGCATGTAATATTATGGAGCAGACATTGTTGTTAAAATTCATTCTGTGCCTCCTTCAGCAAGAGTTCACCCGTGTCATTTGTTGTGACAATGGTCTGGTTATATATGGTTTACAAATCATAAAACAGTCATTTATCAAATACCTTGAATTGATGAACAAAAAGATTTGCACTTGCAAAAACCAAACTAAATTGAATAAACAATTTGAACCAGCCCAAAGTATCAAAGTCAACTTTATAGCTGCCTGAACCATATGTGTCAACTAAACACAGGGCAGCTATTGTGTTAGTAAGTGGGAGCATATAGTAAGTGACATTTATCTGTGACATACCTCAGCAGAGTTCATCTGGCATCATTTATTATGGCATTGATGAGATCGCGTCAATCAGGGACATACTGTAAAGCAGCAAATTTTCATGTCATGAAAATTTTAAGAATTTTGCAAGTGACTAGGAGTCACCAATTTTTCATGCTTACAAATATTTATACTTGGAACCAATCCTATTATTGGTACCTTTTTTACCGTTGATGGACTGAACATCGATATCATGTTTTATAGGGTAGCGAAGGTGCTTTCAAGAAGGGTATCATATGATTATTACTTTATTTTCTAATCACATGAAAACCTTTCTTGGTTTTTGTTGTTTTATATGTTCACCCATCAATGTCAGGAAGGTGCCAATTACAGGAATGGTATAAGCCTTTAAAATAATGAAATTTACATGCCACAAAAATGTTGGTGTAATCATGTGTCACAAAAATATTATGCTTTACAGTACAGTAATAGATACTACATGTTTGCATTCCAGAAACATGCTTTGACTGATCAGATAATCCCTGGGGTTGTAACCTCCTTCCTCCCAAGGGGGGAGGACACCCTAATTCCTGAGGTGAGGAGGAGCTCAGGAGGAGGGGTGGTTGCATCAATTAAAATTATGAAAATGGAGCTAGCAGTCATTTGTAACAGAGGTGATAAATTTGACTTTCTGTTTTCTTTAAAGGTATCCAAAGTTGTGTTGTTTCCCAGGAGGTGCTCTAGGTTTGGGTAGGGGTGTGATTCATAATCTGAAAGTTAACTCATTTCACATTATATTTTATTCTATGTATTTTTATTATGTTGGTTGTTTTTAAGTTGTGTATACAATTGATACTTACTGTATCTTTTATAAAACTCTTGTTGTTGTTATATTTATACCAATTTCCTAAGAAAATTTGATTTACATTTAACACAATTTTGTGACATTCTGCAAATGAAATTTGGGCTCCAATTAATAAGGTGAATTATTGCGCTAGTGCCAGTTATGATACAAGAAATAAAATCATGTTTTACAGCGGTACATGGAATAAGATCAGTGTTAACCACCATAGGGGATGAGGCCCCGGATGAGGCTATCACTTTTATACTCCGCTTTAAGTTAGCTAAGCCATGGTTAAGCTAGAGCTTAGCAGGCAAAGTGTAAATGCAACTGATGATATTTCTCCATGCAGTCTTCATGCCTGGTTGTAGTGAAACTGTGGGAGGAGGTTCATCAGATAATGCCCTTTTAAGACTCCAAGATAATACATCTAGAAGTGTGATTACATCAATATTAATGGTTATCATCCTTTTAATGAATGCATCATTGATAATGGCAGTCAACGTCATTAGGCTGACTTTACGTGTATAATAGCAAACTATAGTCACAGCTAGTCTATAACAAAGGTATATAAAACTATAGATGTACAACTTCATAACGTAAGAACCTTTTTAGGTCAACTTTAAGGGATCGGATATGAACGTTTGCACAGTATTTTTTATGAGACATGAGTGAACATCAGACATATCGAATTGCATTCTGAATACACGGAATGTCCTTCTGACATCAAATAATTTTGATTTTTTTAAATTGGCAATATAAAACACATTTTATGAAAAAATTATTAAAAACTGATCTTTTTTTTAATTTTTCATATTTAACAGTCCTCGAAGTAAAATTTATAAATCTTCTGACAATGTCTGATATGTAGGCCTACTTAAAGCAGGGCCGGATTTACCTTTTGGGGACCCTGGGCCAGGCAAAAATTCGGAGGCCCAGAAAGGCATGTGAACTTGAGTGGCCAAGTTTTGGTTTACAAATAGGAACCTACTATAAAAATCGAATTGACAATTTTATTTGTGCGCAAAGTGCGGGAAAACAAATACACTTTCAGACAACTTTATCCAAAAATGAAGGCAAATTTTGCAATGCAAAGGGCCAAAAGCGTGCAAAATTGTGCAGTTTTAGCATATTTTGGTCCAAACCATCATGTTTTCAGGCTAAAAAGAAACATGCACATGGCCACATTGGGGGCCCCCAAATTTTTGGGTCCCTGGGCCTGGCCCATCTGGCTCAATGGTAAATCCGGCCCTGATAAGCCGACGATCATTTGAAACTTTTGACCTTTTGTATTGAAGATACATATTTTTTTTCCCAAAAGGACCTAAATTTTTTTGGTTGCAACCATCATTGTACAAAACAACAATAGCACATTCGTGTCCCAGGTGTGAGAAATGTGAGAGCCCAAAGACTGTGTAGCTCAAAATTGGCATGCCAAAAATTACTATGTTGAGAAATTAGCCAGGGGGTAATGGGTTCATACACAAGAATGTGGGGGGGTAAATAAATAATGATTATAAAAGGAGTTTTAATCAGTTTTAAGCACAATTGTATTTCATTATTAAGAAATTATAAACAATTTGCAGCATTTAAGTAATCATGTTGTAATAATCACTCCATCAATAAAAAAACAAATGTAGTGTGATTTGATGCGGTAGTCCTTGATTAGTAATAATAATGTGATACATGCATCTGTAACTAGTACCAATTATAATGATATATATGCAATGATGTTCCATTACCATGTGACAGAAACCATTATCATCATTATCATTATCATCATCATCATACTATATCTGGAAACAAAAAAATGTGTCCATATGAATAAACAAACTTTGTGTGAGTGACCCTGTCTGACCATAGCTAAAATGTGTTGCTGGTTTTATTCAAAACCTTTGAGCGGCATACTAAAAATCTCTATTTTGACTGTATAACAACTCTTGCAGATTATTGTTCAGTCAATTCTAACAGATTCCTCAAAATGTTGAAAAATTATAAACTATAATATGCTATTTCCTTGCTGGAAGCACAGCCATTACAAGTAAGCGGTGAAAGTTTATCCAAATAGTAAAATTCAAGTCATATCATCATCTTTTTCCCACTTCAGTCAAAGCATATTCTCATTTTGATTACTAGCAACAATCTCAATTCAAAGAACTGACGCCATATTAGACTTGAGACATGGAATGAAATCATAAGGATGATAATGCTACTTTGTTGGTGGCTGATATTAGACTTGAGACATGGAATGAAATCATTGGGATGATAATGATACTTTGTTGTTGGCTGATATTCCATCAATACCTTCAAGGGTAATATATTTGTGATCATTTCCTTGATACAGTAGCAGATAATTCAGATAATGCTTTTCAATGTAGATCCACCACTCCCTGGACTGTTAAGATTCAGCCAAGCTCCAGGTCAGGTAAAATATAATGCAAGCATGTGCGCTAGCTAGTAAATGCACACAGTGGCCTTGATGCCTCACTCATATTGACACATCATAACAAGATATAGAAGGAAACTCATTTCACATTATATTTTATTCTATGTATTTTTATTATGTTGGTTGTTTTTAAGTTGTGTATACAATTGATACTTACTGTATCTTTTATAAAACTCTTGTTGTTGTTATATTTATACCAATTTCCTAAGAAAATTTGATTTACATTTAACACAATTTTGTGACATTCTGCAAATGAAATTTGGGCTCCAATTAATTAGGTGAATTATTGCGCTAGTGCCAGTTATGACACAAGAAATAAAATCATGTTTTACAGCGGTACATGGAATAAGATCAGTGTTAACCACCATAGGGGATGAGGCCCCGGACTTGAGACATGGAATGAAATCATTGGGATGATAATGATACTTTGTTGTTGGCTGATATTCCATCAATACCTTCAAGGGTAATATATTTGTGATCATTTCCTTGATACAGTAGCAGATAATTCAGATAATGCTTTTCAATGTAGATCCACCACTCCCTGGACTGTTAAGATTCAGCCAAGCTCCAGGTCAGGTAAAATATAATGCAAGCATGTGCGCTAGCTAGTAAATGCACACAGTGGCCTTGATGCCTCACTCATATTGACACATCATAACAAGATATAGAAGGAAACTTGCAAATCTTTATTTGTGTGTTTTAGCTTGAACCATAATCTTTCGATCATAAGGTTTAAAATGATATACCTCGCCAGGGGTGCTCCCTCACTTTGTCTTTAAAAGTCAGTATTTCAATGAAGAATTCTGTTGTTTTCTATTGTTTTCTGACATGTACAATGAACCATATCTCCTTTCCTTCCCTAGTGACTTTCCATTCATTTTGTGAGAATAGGTCTCATATGATTTACATGAATCCTGATTAATCCAATTGCAAACACATTATGTGCAGGTAGCCGTAGTAAAATTGATGCCCTCACACTGCCTCAAGTAAGTTGCAAATAAAATCTGCTCCAACCAATCTTCATATATGCAGATGTGTTCACAAGGTGGCTATAGCTTTAGATATTAGAAATCCTAAGTTTTTGAATGAATGAGATCTAAAGAGGTCAGTTTTGTGAGGCACAGGTCCATGTGTTATCCCTGGTTAAAGCCACTGTAACTTTGCTTTTGCAATTATTCACTAATTATATAATGAGATTATAATTATTGGACCTTTGGACAGTTTTCAGTCAGACATTCTGTTCCGTCTTGGCGCAATAAGAAAAAAGTGATTTTTGTAAAGAATGGTATTGGTAGCACTGTTTGGGAATGTGTAAAATAAATTTGTCATAAATGGTGATCATGTCCCAAAGGTCATGTTCAATATCTGTAGATACATCACTCAAGATTGAGTCCTGGGAGGTCTTCTATTTTTAGAGGCTCCTAAAAAGACTTAAGAGAGTAGCACAGAAGTTAGCATTATACCAATTTGCATGCATTAATATGTGCACACTTCTGCTATCTACTGAAGATGGCAGATTATACCAATTATTAAGGATCAACATGTACACACTTCTGCTATCTACTCACTTCTGCTATCTACTGAAGATAGCAGATTATACCAATTAGTAAGCATTAACATGTACACACTTTTGCTATCTACTGAAGATAGCAGATTATACCAATTATTAAGCATTAACATGTACACACTTTTGCTATCTACTGAAGATAGCAGATTATACAATTGTTAAGTATTAAATGTACACATTTATGCTATCTACTGAAGATAGCAGATTATACAAATTACTAAGCATTAACATGTACACACTTTTGCTATCTACTGAAGATAGCAGATTATACCAATTATTAAGCATTAACATGTACACACTTTTGCTATCTACTGAAGATAGCAGATTATACAATTGTTAAGTATTAAATGTACAGATTTATGCTATCTACTGAAGATAGCAGATTATACAAATTATTAAGGATCAACATGTACACACTTCTGCTATCTACTGAAGATAGCAGATTATACCAATTATTAAGCATTTACATGTACACACTTTTGCTATACAAATTGCTAAGTATTAAATGTACACACTTATGCTATCTACTGAAGAAAGCAGATTATACCAAGTGTTAAGCACTAACATGTGCACACTTTTGCTATCTACTGAAGATAACAGATTGTTAAGTATTAAATGTACACACTTCTGCTATCTACTGAAGATAGCAGATTATACCAATTTGTGTGCATTAAGGGATCTAAAATGAGCGTTTCGACAGTATTTTTGTAGGACATGAGAGCACCTCAGACCTATCGAATTGCATTCTGAATACTGAAGCATGTCTTTCTGATATCAAATAATTTTCATTTTTGAAAATCACAATATAATACAAATTTTATGACAAATTATAAAAATTTGATATTTTTCAAATTTTGATATATAGCAGTCCTCGAAGTAAATTATATAAATCTAATGATATATTTTAAAGTGTATGTAGCAGGGAGGAAAAGCCGACGGTCAATTGAAAATTTTGACCATTCATATTGAAGATATGGATTTTTCCCCCAAAAGACCTATTTTGTTTTGGTGTTTTAGGAAAAAAATCTATATCTTCAATACGTAAAGGTCAAAATTTTCAATTGATCGTCGGCTTTTCATCCCACCTACATACACTTTAAGTATAAATCATCAGATTTATAAAGTTTACTTCAAGTACTGTTAAATATCAAAAATATCAATTTTTAATGATTTGTCATAAAATGTGTATTAAATTGCGAATTTCAAAAATCAAAATTATTTGATATCAGAATGACATTCTTCGTATTCAGAATGCAATTCGATATGTCTGATGTGCTCTGATGTCCCAAAATAAATACTGTCCAAACGTTCATACCCCAGCCCTTAACATGTACACATTTCTGCTATCTAGGGGAGAGTGGGCAGTGTTCGCTCTATATTTTTCTGACCAGCTTAGCGATGTCAATTTTAAGGTTAGGGATGACCTGATTAGCCCATGTGAAAGCACTATGTCTTAGCTATATACGGCCACAATCCCAGAACTATAGGCCTTACAATAGCAACAGGATAGAGCAAACAAAAAAGTTTGGTTCGCCCATATGATGGGGTAAGTTCACCCTAATCACAAAAAAAGGTTTAAACATTCCATAACAATAACATATCAAATTCAAACATTTAGCAACAGTATACAGGGCATTCATTCTCTTCTGGGGAGTCACTAAATTTGTTGCAGGGGTCGGGTCAGGGTAAAATATAGGGGTCCAAAGTGATCTTAAACGTATCATGTTTACAACTTCGGGGAGATTATGGATTAGGACATAAACGGTGGTATGAGTAATACTGATACCACATAACTTTAAAAAACATGCTTTTCAGTAGTTTTACCTTGTTTAATGGTATCATTATGAATATTTTGCATAATACGCTGATGGGGAGGTCCGCCCTCCAGTTTGGGGGTAAGTCCGCTAGGGAAGATATAGGCTAACATGCCCCATCCTCAAAAAGGTCGAACGTGCCCCTTGTGCACATTTTTGTATTTTCTTCAGGGTATGCAAAATACAAATCGAATAAGGAGTTTATAACTGCATTAAATCTTTGACAAATCCCATATGTTCCGAATACAGATTTCCATTAAAACCATCTGTATTTATGTATTAATGATAATACAACATTATTAACTGAAGATACTGAAGATAGCAGATTATACATATTGTTAAGCATTAACATGTACACACTTAGCAGATTATACCAATTTGTATGCATTAACATGTACACACTTCTGCTATCTACTGAAGATAGCAGATTATACAAACTGTTAAGCATTAACATGTACACACTTCTGCTATCTACTGAAGATAGCAGATTATACCAATTTGTGTGCATTAAGGGATCTAAAATGAGCGTTTCGACAGTATTTTTGTAGGACATGAGAGCACCTCAGACCTATCGAATTGCATTCTGAATACGAAGCATGTCTTTCTGATATCAAATAATTTTCATTTTTTGAAAATCACAATATAATACAAATTTTATGACAAATTATAAAAATTTGATATTTTTCAAATTTTTGATATATAGCAGTCCTCGAAGTAAATTATATAAATCTAATGATATATTCTTAAAGTGTATGTAGCAGGGAGGAAAAGCCGACGGTCAATTGAAAATTTTGACCATTCATATTGAAGATATGGATTTTTTCCCCCAAAAGACCTATTTTGTTTTGGTGTTTTAGGAAAAAAAATCTATATCTTCAATACGAAAGGTCAAAATTTTCAATTGATCGTCGGCTTTTCATCCCACCTACATACACTTTAAGTATAAATCATCAGATTTATAAAGTTTACTTCAAGTACTGTTAAATATCAAAAATATCAATTTTTAATGATTTGTCATAAAATGTGTATTAAATTGCGAATTTCAAAAATCAAAATTATTTGATATCAGAATGACATTCTTCGTATTCAGAATGCAATTCGATATGTCTGATGTGCTCTGATGTCCCAAAATAAATACTGTCCAAACGTTCATACCCCAGCCCTTAACATGTACACATTTCTGCTATCTAGGGGAGAGTGGGCAGTGTTCGCTCTATATTTTTCTGACCAGCTTAGCGATGTCAATTTTAAGGTTAGGGATGACCTGATTAGCCCATGTGAAAGCACTATGTCTTAGCTATATACGGCCACAATCCCAGAACTATAGGCCTTACAATAGCAACAGGATAGAGCAAACAAAAAAGTTTGGTTCGCCCATATGATGGGGTAAGTTCACCCTAATCACAAAAAAGGTTTAAACATTCCATAACAATAACATATCAAATTCAAACATTTAGCAACAGTATACAGGGCATTCATTCTCTTCTGGGGAGTCACTAAATTTGTTGCAGGGGTCGGGTCAGGGTAAAATATAGGGGTCCAAAGTGATCTTAAACGTATCATGTTTACAACTTCGGGAGATTATGGATTAGGACATAAACGGTGGTATGAGTAATACTGATACCACATAACTTTAAAAAACATGCTTTTCAGTAGTTTTACCTTGTTTAATGGTATCATTATGAATATTTTGCATAATACGCTGATGGGGGAGGTCCGCCCTCCAGTTTGGGGTAAGTCCGCCAGGGGAAGATATAGGGCGAACATGCCCCATCCTCAAAAGGTCGAACGTGCCCCTTGTGCACATTTTTGTATTTTCTTCAGGGTATGCAAAATACAAATCGAATAAGGAGTTTATAACTGCATTAAATATTTGAAAAATCCCATATGTTTTTAATAAAGATTTCTATTAAAATCATCTGTATTTATGTATTAATGATAATACAACATTATTAACTGAAGATACTGAAGATAGCAGATTATACATATTGTTAAGCATTAACATGTACACACTTAGCAGATTATACCAATTTGTATGCATTAACATGTACACACTTCTGCTATCTACTGAAGATAGCAGATTATACAAACTGTTAAGCATTAACATGTACACACTTCTGCTATCTACTGAAGATAGCAGATTATACCAATTTGTATGCATTATCATGTACACACTTTTGCTATCTACTGAAGATAGCATATTATACCAATTGTTAAGCATTAACATGTACACACTTCTGCTATCGACTGAAGATAGCAGATTATACCTATTATTAAGCATTAACATGTACACACTTTTGCTATCTACTGAAGATAGCAGATTATACCAATTGTTAAGCATTGACATGTACACACTTCTGCTATCTACTGAAGATAGCAGATTATACCAATTATTAAGCATTAACATGTACACACTTTTGCTATCTACTGAAGATAGCAGATTATACCAATTTGTATGAATTAACAAGTATACACTTCTGCTATCTACTGTAGATAGCAGATTATACCTATTATTAAGCATTAACATACACCTTCTGCTATCTTCTGAAGATAGCAGATTATACCAATTTGTATGCATTAACATATGCACACTTTTGCTATCTACTGAAGAAAGCAGATTATTTACTTATTATTCATCTTTTATTATATTCACTATTTTGGTTTGCCATATTGAAATTGTCACTTTTTAATTTTTATAAGACACTCAGCAAAATACCAAGAACTCCTCTGGTCGTGAGTGCGATTATTAGAACTTTGATTATAATATTAATAGTGAGTAAAATCTTGAAGATTGTGTAACCGTGTGAACAGGGCTGATAAGGTGCTCTTAGAAACTCATGACATATTTTACTTACATGACAATATTTGCTGCTATGCTGATGTAATGGACTTCTTTTTGTCAACCCTTTCTTAATTCATTCAACCAATACTGCATCAGCAAGATACATGACACTTATTTCATCTCATATTTCAATGAGGTGTGACGTCACATCAGTTTGCCCACACTCTCAATTTGACATTTTGGCTTAAGTCCTGGAGGTAACATTATTACTTTTCTTGTGACCAGCACTGATTCTAATTTATACCCACATTCCTTCAAGGTATATAGTACAAAGTAGGAAACATTGAATGCCATGTTTCTAGTCACAGAGATATCAAGTTATAATTGAGTAAAATCAGACAATTGAATAATATTGTTAGCAATGATTTTGAAATGTTTGTTATAGTATTCATAGCATGCATGACCTATATGATACACTAACATTGTATTTTTAGATTGATTTTGATATCCATATTTAAAAAACACAAATGTTTAACTCTCTTCACGCGGGTGTCGACTGCAGACGACAAGTTTCAAATTTTTTTTTAAGTCAAAAATTTCAGAAATGTGAATTTTCATGACCATATTTGGAATCAGCATGAAAAATGCATTAAAATGAGTACAAACAAGCCTAGTATTGGTTCAGTGGTTTTTGAGATAGCTCTTGATATTTTGAGAAAATATCTCAAAACTTGGGAGTTCTTATGTTGAAGCCTATGGCTAGCATGCAGAGCATTAAGCAATAGTGAATTACTATTATACCATCATGAAGCCAAGAGCACAAAATGCAGATGACGTCATCCTCCTGCCTGTTTATCTTCAAAAATTCAGAATTGCAGCGGCTGCTGATGTGCTCTTGTTAGTAGTCTTTAATCCCGCCGCTGAACAGGCCACAAACAGAATTGTGGGAAACATCATAGCTATTGAAAATAATCCCATCATGCATTTCTTTCTGTCCTTTTTATCCTAGATGTCATTGATTTTTGGATGGCTCGTATATTTGCATCTAGTTTTTATATCATTTCTGGTCCTAACTTGGCATAGCAGTGACCGCTAGAAAACTGGGGATAACAATAATTGCAAGTAATCTGGGAGTCCATGGCTGCTGGTGTTCCTTCTCATCAGTGTTCAATCACCCATTGATTTGTCTGGCCCTCATAATGGCTACGACCCTAAGTTTTACAGAGCATCATTGTTGTTTGTATCTTACTATAGGGTAACCCACCCAACATGTCAACATATGTGGCTTGAGTTTCAATTTGATGGGACACGTACGTAGAATTCATATTATGCCTGAGTTAACCTTAGTGAATAGCCAAGGTGATATTCACAGTCCTCAAGTTATATCGATTTAACAAGGCAGTAACCTCATCTCAAAGTTGGCGATACCATCAAAAGAGGTTAACGGAAGCATCAGAATACCTGCGATGAATTTCTATTCATTGTGGGGTTTTAAAGGAAGATGTGATACAGTATAGACAAAAAGTGCAGTAATACTCAGTATGAGGAAATTCCTTTTAATTGAGTGTTACTGCATTATGCACATGTCAGTTGAAAACAAATCAGATAAAACTCAAAGAAGCTCAAAGAGTTCAAACTCATTGCCCCATATATAATGCTATGGTTAATCTCATACTTGCCATTTTCCTGTTTTACCCAGGATTGTCTGGTTTTCTGTGTCCCAAAACACTGAAAAAACAGCATTGTCCTGTTTTCCTTTTTTCAACCATTTTTTAGCAGCATTTCTCGGTTTCCAACCTTGAATAAGACATAATTTAGGTCCTATATGTGACACGATCTGGTCCATGGGGACCAAAGGAGGCATTTTTGTAAATTGTGTTACTGTAATTATTTCATTATACATACATTAGGCTATCATTTACTGAAAACACCAAAGGTTTAGCATACTTGGTTCTAAAGTTATGAAGCTTTTTGATGTCTATTTTCTTATGTATTTTCTTGGGTTTTTTTACTCCATATTTTAACCTTTATCGCAGTTTCAAATTTGAGGAAAAAGAGGGACAGTGTCACCGTTTGCTTCTACACCTTAGTAGGTGTTGTTGTAGCCACATCATGTATAATTAAACATTATAATTATACCATTTTTCACCATTTGATAAAGATGAATCATAAAATAAATGGCCGCGAATCATAAAATAAATGGGCGGGCAATACACAGAATTGTACAAAATAGCCCTACTTGCCCACAAAAAGGAAGCCTTATATGAGCTGGATATTGTTTGATTGGGTGAATCTTCCTTGTTTTAGGAGTTTCCTGTTTCCATGTATAATCAGCTTGTGATGCAAGCATCCATGTATAATTATTACTCACTGAATGGATTAAATCCAATGAATTGAAGCTTCTCATGCTCAGGTGTTGCATAACCTTTAGAGCATTTCCATGATATTCTTTTTAATCAGAATGCACCGTGGGATTTCTATATAGTGTGTTCGTCCCAGGGTAGAAGCTATCTCCATGATAACATTGATCTTTTATATTAGACGACATTGAAAGTCTGTGACCTTTGTGGCTTGATAAATGTGGGTCAGTTGGAATTAAAATGCCAAAATGTCAAGGTCACGGCCATATAAGAAACTAGGGAGGAACTATTGATCAGATCACATCTTTTTTTTCTTCTATTTTTTTAATTTATTATTTTTTATTCTATTAGTATTATATATTTGTGTTATGAGGGCACCTGATTATATTTGATATGAAAAGTGACTTACTCCTCATCAATGCTGATTGTATGATTAAGTAAGGGCAGGCAATAATTGGGGCAAGTCAGAAGGGATGGGGTTAAGTCATTTGGGGAACATTTTAGGCAGTGGCTGTGATTTAGCTTTAACCATTGAATTTCATTGGTTTATTGATGTTTTCTATGACATGGTAGATGATAGGGTCCATGTTATAAACGTAGTGCCTAAATATGGATGGCAGTACATGAAACTGAATTTGTAAACAAGTTTCATCATTTTAGAATAAGGAGAGTTTCATGACAGTAACTTTGGCTGTGATTTAGCTTTAACCATTGAATTTCATTGGTTTATTGATGTTGTCTATGACATGGTAGATGATAGGGTCCATGTTATAAATGTAGTGCCTAAATATGGATGGCAGTACATGAAACTGAATTTGTAAACAAGTTTCATCACTTTAGAATAAGGAGAGTTTCATGGTGGTAACTTAATTTTTTCCTTTTTCCTTTTTTCCATTGGACCTGTCCATTGTGGCGGATAGTAAAAACAAAAATTCATATTGTTCATTCTCTTTTAGTATTTTAGTATGACCTTTTAATTTAATACAATAAACAAAGCATTCAAATGTGTGCATTGGGTCATCAACCATACTACCTGCATCAAATTGTTTTTTTTATAACCTTGGTTCCATCTTTGATTGTAACATGACATTCATTGATCATATGTGACGTGTCATGTCAAAAGGAGACACTTTTGGGCAGGCTATCAATTTTGAGGTTTTTACATATCTTAAATATAGAGATATTTTGCCAGACAACGCCGTTTTCTCCAATGAAATCGGACATTCCTAAGCGAAGATATTGAGTTCGTAAGTTATATTATTATAAAATTGGAAATTGAGATATCGGCCTTTAAAAATATTATTGACAATGTTGAGAGTAGGAATACCTTGAAAAATGTCTCAAAAAATGCAAGATGCCAGTTATATTCCAGTCTGAAACTATCAGACAATATTTTTAACACTAATAACATCACAAATTCGCAACAAACCCAAATTGTGAAAAAAATCACCTCTGGGTAGATTTTTGGCTATTTCTCCATTTAGGATCCTGCCCAAAAGTGTCTCCTTTTGACATGACACGTCACATATATCCTCTATCTCTACATATTCACAACATGAGTATTATATGGAAATGAACCCAGGATGCTACTGAGACTGTAATCCAGGCATTAGTCCATCCGTGCCTGGATATGAGAAATTCACTTTTGTTTAACTTGCTAAAGACACTGGTGGTAAAGAAACTCACACAGATTCAAAATATAGCTGGAAGAATTATTACATGCATAAAGCAAAAGGGCACATATTATAACTCCTCCATAAGGCGACGAAAAAAGAAAACCCTGTTCTGCGGGCCCGAATGACCCAGATTTTGAACAAATTGGGAAAAAATTTTCCTTTACAAATGAATGCCGACCCAAATTTCGGGACATTTCAGGAACAACTTTTTTTGTATTTTCTCAAATTGCAAATTATTTCAAAAAACAAAAAAGGCAGACCGACCGACCCTACTTGAAAGGTCCGCCTCGCCCATAGAACAGGGTTTTGTTTTTTCGTCAGCCTAATGGCTACCCATGGAGGATAGGATTATTTATCAAATTCTCATATTTGTTTATCGGCCAACCCAAGAAACTGTACCATCAAGTTTTTCAGATTTACTTGTTCAACAAACACCTCTTCAATTTTTGAATTCCAAAAAAGGAAAGGTACTGCTCATTTGAATTAAATATCAACATTGAGATTATTTCAACATGTACTGCTCCAAGAGCTTTACAGAATAAATGCCATGAATAGTACTACTTTGAGGTTAGTAAACAAGTGATGCTCCAGGAGCACTTCATGTGGAAGGAATCTCAAATATTAAAATCTCAACTGCAAGCCTCTCATGAGTAAAGAGGAATTGATAAACAATACGTCATTTGAATAATTATGTTGTAGCAATTGCAAGCAATTAACTTGAATAACTTGGTAACATAACTACGTATATCCTACTCAAGGTCATGTATGATGTACATCTCAGTCCCATCAATAAGAAAATCAATCCTAATTAAGTAATAGTATAATGACATCAACTAAACAGACAAAATAAATATTCCTACAACTTCATTTTAATTATATAACACAATGTTCATAACCCTCAAAAGACATTGAAAGGTATTTATATTGTTGTTAAACGTTTGGCATATAAGTGTCATTTATTCTTGTTATTATATTTGCTGGACATGATGTTTTTATCATATATTTTCTTAAACTGTATTATAATATGTAATGATTTTAATATGTAATTTATGAGTGTGTTCTTATATGCTTTTTATGTAGTTTAATATTTTAGCTATGTTCTTCTGTTTCTTATTTTTTCATATGTAAGCGCCTTGGGGTTGTGTTTTCAATGTAAGGCGTGTTTTATAAATCCCACTTATTATTATTATAATATTAACGGTGTCTTCAAAATGAAATTAAGATTTGCTTTTTTCTTAGCAATAGTAGATCTGACACAGTTCCATTGGAATTGTGAATATTAATTTTCCACCCCCCCCCCCTTGTGAAAATTTTGTTCTACAAATGATGGACTGAGACTAGTGATTCTCATGATACTCCTCCAGCAGGCCCCGTTACACAAGGGTGCTTGCAAAAGTATAAAACAGTGCCAAAAATCATAATTTGCAAGCCTAACTAGCAAAAAAATCATGCTTTTCATGATTTTTTGGTCAAAAATATCAACATTTTGGGAAGAAAGTCCATTTTTCACAATATTCCGCCCCTTGGAAAAAAGATCTATCTTTTCAAAATCAGGACCCTCCCAAGAAATCGGGCCTCTGGCTCTTTCATATGTAGAAATGTTTCTGTAGCTCAGCATATTTGATTGTGTAATGTTCAAGAATTTAGTTAAAGACATTTGCAAACCAAATTACTGGTGCCTTTGTTTAAATCTCTGTCAAGTTTCAGAAATTTTGTGATGATGGTGATGATAACAATGTCAACCATGACAACAACAACACAATTCTTGTCAAGTTTCATACTAGACATGAAAAGGCCTCAAGGTGCAAAATCTGCTGAATTACGGATATGAAGGATGTATGAAACAGGTTTTTACTAACTTATTTGCACAAGGAAAGTTGCAACATCAAAAGCAAAGACTCCATGTGATTGAGATTCATGGCTGTGGCGCTTGATTTCCCATGTCGGTAAAACTGTCAAATGAAGAACTAGTTCATCAGCATGTAATCTTGTGACTAGTTCAGTTAACACTTTTTGTGTTATCTTTCCCTTTTGAATGTACATCAAGAATTACCACCCCTTCTATCCAGAGTGTTCCTGTATGCACACCAGATGAGCTGATCCATTTTGAGTCTTGGGGGTGTATGTCATTAGAGTCCACCTGTTCCTTTGTTCTTGATTCCTGACCCCCCCCCCTCCTTCAATCGGTGTCATAAACAAACTCAATGACAATGTACACAAATTATGAAAGTATTTAACATGGACATTTGATAAATTTTTCTAGATTCCTCAAATTAAAATTCAATGATACTAAAAAAAATAACCTTGTTTAAAAGTACACCTGAGTTTATGAAGCAATGATATAGGATTATTTTACCTTGCTAAGTGTCAAAACCTAGGCCTCCTATATGGCAACTCAATGAAGGTTTGAAATGGAAATAATCAATAGATTAACTGACAGTTAGGTTCATCTTCATGGTCATCATGTTTATTTGCATTGGATGTGAAGCACATTGCTGTTGCAGTATGTTAACAAGTGACTCTATCTACTTAATACTTGATAACACTCTAGATGGCACGTTTCCATGGCAACTGTCTCAGACACTGTCTCTGTCAATATTTGTCAAAGTTGGTAACAGATCAAAATAAGAACATAATGATGGAAAAAAATAAGTGACTTTATTGAAATAGGACAAAAACTCAAAATGGCAAGATCATTATTGTCTATGTGCGCAGTAAACAAAAAAACTACAATACTGGAGCTTTTTTTGGTTTATTATTGCTGGAGCTTATTTTGATCTTGAAGTTTTGCAGTTTTGCAACTCATCTTACTATAAATAATTAATTAATATAAATAAATAAGTAAATAAATGAATAAGTAAGTAATAAATAAATAAATATAAATAAATGGATATGGATAAATAAATACACAACTAAATATAAAATATACTATATCTTCAGTATATAGCACATATTAAAAATAGCCAATATGCTGCACATTGCTATCTTCAGTAGATAGCACCTATATATGTAAATTGCAGCCAATATGCTGTAGATGCTATCGCTAGTAGATAGCACGCATAGCACAAATATATTTGTCAAAAGCAGCCAATATGCTGCACATTGTTATCTTCAGTAGATAGCACATGTGTGACGTGTCATGTCAAAAGGAGACACAATTTGGGTTTGTTGCGAATTTGTGATGTTATTAATGTTTAAAATATTATCTGATAGTTTCAGATCGGAATATAACTGGCATCTTGTATTTTTTTGAGACATTTTTCAAGGTAATTCCTACTCTCAACATTGTCAACAATATTTTTAAAGGCCGATATCTCAATTTCCAATTTTATAATACCATAACTCAATATCTTTACTTAGGAATGTCCGATTTCATTGGGGAAAACGGTGTTGTGGAGCAAAATATCTATATATTTAAGATATGTAAAAACCTCAAAAAAGCAGCCAATGTACTACACATTGCTATCCTCAGTAGGTAGCAAAGATGTGTGTAAAAATAAAAATGCTGCACATTGCTATCTTCAGTAGATAGCACCTATATTTGTAAAAATTATCCAATACTGCACATTGCTATCTTCAGTAGATAGCACCTATATTTGTAAAAATTATCCAATACTGCACATTGCTATCTTCAGTAGATAGCACCTATATTTGTAAAAATTATCCAATACTGCACATTGCTATCTTCAGTAGATAGCTCATATATTTGTAAAGAGCAGCCAATATGCTGCACAATGCTATCTTCAGTAGATAGCACATATAGTAGTATAGATCAAATCTATATTTTTAAAAAGCAGCCAATATACTACACATTGCTATATGCAGTAGATATCAAATATGTGTGTTAAAAGCAGCCAATATGCTGCACATTGCTATCTTCAGTAGATAGCACATATATGTTTAATCAGCAGCCAATATGCTGCACATTGCTATCATTAGTATAGATAAAACCTATATTTTTAAACAGCAGACAATATGCTACAAATTGCTATCTTCAGTAGATAGCAGTAGCACCTATATTTTTAAGAAGCAGCCAATATACGAGTACTACGCATTTCTATCTTCAGTAGATAGCAAATATATCGCTCATTCTACAAAATCCGGTGCCAATCCACTGTAAAAATTGAAAAAAATAAAGTTGTTCAAAAAGACCTGCTTTTTGTGTTTTTAAGAGCAAATGTATCACTACTTTCACATGTAAAAGATTGTCAACACCACTTGTATATTTTTCTTTCAGGAAGTCATGATGTTTTTTAACACTAAAACTCAATGTAATGTGAGCTACGTTACCGGCTACAAAATGGGCTGGTTTTACTTAATCCAAGGTCATAAAAAGCAAACGAAAGATCACTTGAGTGAAATGTAACACCGATTTCACCATTTCATAGAAGTTTTAAAGATGCATAAATGAGTGCGTAACGTAGCTCACAGTAACGTAGTTCACGGGTTTTTAATGTTTTTGATGTGATTTGCGAACGTTAGAATGTTATGTCGGTTAATTCTAATATAAATGGGGTTCGATCACTGGTACCTATCACATATTATTAGGAAGTACTTGTTATACAAGGCATACTATGGAATTCTGGTAACGTAGCTCACCAGTCTTAACATGGTCGGTCAAAATTTCAATGTTCACAAAATTTCTATGCCAAAAATGCTACAGCGTCACGATTTTTACTGTTATTTTAAAAAACCCATGAGTGTTTCCTTTCAAAAACCGCAAACTACGTTGATACCTCTGTTTTACGTCTTTCCAATAACGTGTGTTAAAAAGGGGTAACGTAGCTCACAGCGTTTTGGTGGAAAGTGCAATTTATTTTAGAATTACACAAAGACGTTTTAATCACTAAAAAATAATGTTGATATGCAATATGATGGCGCCTTATCTAATTAAAAAACAATAAATATGTAAAGATATCGCATTTATTCAAAGAAAATATTAAGGGTCAGATTTGACACTTGAGCAGTGGAAACGCAATTTTAGCGATTTGCGAGCCTTTGCAAGGGTTAATCAGGCTGAAGAAAGCATTTAAAGTATGGAAAACTATATATGTCCGAGTAGATCTTGTTTAGTTCTACCAGAAAAACAACATATTTGACGCCCTAAATGCTCGACAAAGTATTTGTGGACCAAAGAATGGAAAAAGGGCTATTGGCACCGGATTTTGTAGAATGAGCGATATGTGTAAAAGGCAGGCAATATGCTACACATTGCTATCTTTAGTAGATAGCAAATATATGTGTAAAAAGCAGCCAATATGCTGCACATTGCTATCTTCAGTATATAGCACCTATAATATTGTAAAGTATACAATTTTGCATATTGCTATCTTCAGTAGATAGCACATATATTTGTATTTGTAAAAAGTAGCTAATATGTTGCACATTGCTATCTTCAGTAGATACCACCTATATGAAAAGCTTTGTTTCAAACCCCTTACATCCACTTGCCCAATTTTAAGAACACATCAAAAATCATAAAAAAATCACTGATATATGGGGGTCTGCAACAAAAGCAGTTTTTGGCAGGATGCTCATCCTACCCAAGCATCCCGCCAAAAACTGCTTTTGTTGCAAACCCCATATAGGCCTATCAGTGATTTTTTGATGACTTTTTGACGTGTTCTCAAAAATGGGCAAGTGGATGTAAGGGGTTTTGAAACAAAGCTCTTCATATATGTAAATAGCAGCTAATATGCCGCATATTGCCATCTTCCGTGGATGGCACATTTAAGCAGCCAATATGCTGCACATTGCCATCTTCCATAAATAGCACCCATATTTGTAAAATGCAGCCAATATGCTGCACATTGATATCTTCAGTAGATGGTACATGTAAATTATGTTTAAATAAGCAGCCAATATGCAGTACATTACTATCTTCAGTAGGTCGCACATATATGTTTCACCCATATCTTGGCCAAATTAGTGTAAAATACAAACTTTTTGGAAGCTCAGACTTAACATGTACATTCTCTGTACAAAACTATATGACAGGGATGTGAGAGTTCCTCTTTTCAGCTGATTTCCTCTTTTTTTGTTGCCAAAATTTACACATTTTTCTTTTATTTTCAGCACATATTTGGCGTTTTTACCCTTATTTTACGCTGTTTTTAGTGATTTTCCTCGTTTTTGATCTGTGGCCTCTCACACCCCTGATATGAATATCATTCATTTCTAAAGCTTATCTACAAGTAGGTACTGTATTATTATTTATTATATGTCCCAAGATCTGACTGTTGTGTTGAATCCAAATTCCAATTTACTAGACAGCCTTCGCAATACAAATAGTGAACACACACTAATTTACATATGACCTCATAATAAGGACTTTTCATGCCTTAGTGTACTCGGAACGGATAATCGTTTTGTATAGAACATGGTCAAGTTTTGTCATTTTGACAGTAACAGCATCAAAAACAGTGTGATAACAAGTGAATAATTTGTTAAGTTCAGTCACTCTGTAAGTAAGTGTCGGATATACAAGGCCTGCCTAGAAGAAGTCAACTCTCTTGTTGGCTAACGGAAAGTGATGCATTCTATTATTGATGCGTCCTTTGCTACGTGTTGTTATAAATAATCAAATGGCTTTTCAAAGTTCAGCATGCATGTTAAATGCTTTATACAAGTTGCGATCAGGCAGGATGGGCTTTACATGCAAGTGCATGTCTTATACGTGTCATTTTATCCCACAGTTATACACAAGTGTATAGGAGTAACAAATTAAGGAAAATTGTTTGCACAATTGCTTCTATTAGACTTGGCGTATGATAGAGTTGATCCAACATTTCAGTGTTGCCTTTTTTATGCAGAGGTTAATGTCTGCACTTCAGTTGTTTTGAGGGTTTAGTGAAAATTCTAAACATTTTGCTTTGGCTCTAAGAAATATATCTAAGGGTGTCACACGTTTTGAGGGATATACTAAGGTCCAAACAAAATGTTTAGATTTTTTTTTACAATATCCAAAAGAAAAATGATGAAAGTCATTAACCTCATTCATAACTGTCACATTTTAATTTGATGGTTATAGCTGTATCATTTGTTTTTCTTTTAAAATTGAAACAGTTGCAGTTTTGCAGCATCTTTATCTTTCATTTTCCATGTAAAAATTGACTAGCTGATGACGGCGAAGGACTTACCATTAGTAACCAATTGCAATAGCTGATATCACTCATTGTGATGTCCAAATATGGCACCAAGCTTGTGTGTAAATTGTCTTAGCGCATAACACGTCACACATTGAGGTCATGATGAAACTTGTTGATGTTCTACGTCACACAATGCAGTCATTATAAAAAAGATTTCAACAACATGTTTGTGTGTTTACAAAATAATAACATTTGATTGAATCACACACCATGTTTATTCTTGAGGTTATTAATAAGCATTAATGGCCTTCAGAGATTCTATTCATATGGTGCTGTTTATGATAAAGAGACATGAGCTCATTTTAATTTGACGGTTATATTTGTTTGAGGGTCTAACACGTCACACATTGAGGTCATGATCAAACTTGTTGATGTTCTACGTTACACAATGCAGTCATTATAACAAAGATATCAACAACGTGTTTATGTGTTTACAAATAATAATGTTTGATTGGATCACACACATCCTGTTTATTCGTGAGATTATGAATAAGCATATGAGTGCATATTTTGAAGAAAAAAAGGGCAAAAACTTGTTTTTCATAGTTCTTCATGATGAAATTACATGTGGATGCATCGTTGGTTTGTCCTGAAATCACATTTCTTGATGTGTCTCAAGCATCTTTATGTCCAAGGCCTGCAGTTATTTTGTCATTTGCATTTGTCACCTAAGTTAGTGAGGCTCAAATGTTCCAACCCACCTCCCAGTTAAGCTTTGGTATTTCTTTCAGTTTCATATAGGATTAAGCAGTTAGCTCTGTCAATAAGGCATTTGACTATATGGTACAAGAGGTTGTGGGTTTGGACCCTGGCAGTGGTACGCTCTCGATAAAAAATTTAGTTGGCTTAAAATTCCTCTGAATAAGGAACTTGCTACTAATTATCCCATACGAAACTTGAGGAGCTGATTCTTTCTGCGATGGCCAAACGCGCTTCTAAGCAGCAGAGTTGTTGTTTAATGGTTTATGGAATGATACAGGCTTGTGGATCAATGTCTTACAAGAAATGTGATAGATAAATCAGCTTGCATTTGTGTTATAGAAATCAGCTTGCGTTTGTGTTATAGAAATCAGCTTGCTTATCATGCTTATGCTGGCCTTTTGTCCATACCCATTCTTTGTTAATTATTAACACATTAATTGCTTGTTTCTGCCTTTCTTTTGTCTGTGGTATTATATAATGCAACAAATTATTGACAAAATTCCATGAGTAAGGCATTAAGGCGATATAATACCCTGATTTTCATCAGTACCCATCTTCTTTTTTTGTTGCAAATTTATGAAGTATATAAATATGTTCATCATCTCATGTCCTGAACTTATAAAATATCTCTACATACAAAGTGGTTTTAAACCATTTTAGAAAATCATTTTAGCCCTATATATTTTTTTGTTTACTGTATCCTGGTAACTGAGACGTGTATTTCATAACAAACCATAATTTATTCTATTGAACATGTCCAAGTAGAATACATGAATAGAATACATTAAATCCTTTGTTATACTATCTATAGAAATGTACTCACTGATTAATAACACTGAATAAATTAAATAGGCCTAATCTCTTCCACATGGCCAATTTAATACTACACCATGTATGTATCTTCAATAATGTGTTGTTAGGAAAAGAGATTAAAAAAGGCTATAAGGTCATCAACGGTCAGGTTATAGGTCAATTGGTTCAGGTCAAATTCAGGCATCAATTTTGAATACATGCATGTGATATAGTCTGTGATATCATACATGTCATAATGAGGCATCAATTTTGATATTTTGTCTGTTACTGGATATATAATGGAAATGTGTGAGGTGGATATACTAAAATACCTTGGGATGTAAATGGTGAGTACAATTTAGATTGCCTAGTTGAGTTGGATTGGGCAAATAAATATAAAATAGTTACCAAAATCACAAAAATGAAGCTTACGGAAAACTACCTAATATGGTGGTATAGGTGACAAAAATACAATCTTTTTCAACATTGCTGTAGTGTGGTTGTGGTAACCTGTTACCTATGGCTTAATTAAGTTTCAGTGACATAGTGTCGCAAGTTCAAAATACAAAATGTAGCTCGACATTGAAAATAGAAGCATTTTAACCGGTTCGTTTTTTGATAGTTGTGGAGCACCAAGTTCATGAAGTCATAAAAGAAATCAGTGACCACTTATTCCCATTTTACATATCAACATTATTTCCCTAATGTGTTAGCAACACATATCCAAAATTTTAACGAAATCCGTTGATAGTAAGCTTTCCAAACTGAAGTGAATTTAAATCATCAGTGATGTACCTCCTTTTGGCTTCTATCTTCAAAAGCATGTAAGCTACATTGATACCGATGCCACCAATAAAGCAAGAAGATTTGCCCCTTCATTTTGCATACCACTTTGTCCAATTTTTTTTGTAATTTCTTCACAAAATGCAAAAAATGCAAAAAAAAAATCAATGGGTGTAGTACCCCCTTACACATTTTAGACATGTGACCAACTTGGTAGTTGGAAGGAAATTGCGTCTAACAAGGCCTGATTTAGCAATTGAATACCTAAGTGGAAGAATGGTCCAACTCCACCATTTTACACAAATGAGTTAGACCTAGCATTATATTGCTAGCAGACAGTTCTTCCTTGTGTGTGAAAGAAGGACTCAAATCCACTCTCTAAAATAGTCTTCCAAGTACACTTAATCATGATTTCCATGGAAGAAAGGTCCAACTCCATGGAGTTGGGCCTGCCTTCCACAAATATTGGGTATATTATGGGAGTAAGACCCAACTCCAGCTCATTAAAACCTGTACCCTTGCCATGGAAACATCATTTCACATGTATGTTCATATATCAAAAGTCCCCTGAAGATGAAATATACTTTTCATTATATTATTGGAAGAAAGGGCCCAACTCAGGCTCGTATTAAGACTTGTTTAGTTGCCATGGACACATCATATATCATTTCACATGTATGTAATAATGTATGTTCATGAAGATGAAAACATTCTGGCTCTAAAAGCTTTTCCAAAGATTTAGTTTTCTTCTTAATATCTCAAAAACAGTTTTGATGGGCCCTTCTTCCTCTAAGGTATTCAATTTTAAATGATTTTTCAGAGCTGCCCCCCCTTCATGAGAAATCTTGGTTTTCCTTCACAACTCAAGATAATAACCCTATGTGGTGTCATTGTTTTAGTCAAGTTGTTTGTTTTGAATACATAAAATCTCAAATTGTCAGAAGACTTCAAATTTCTTGGTTACAGGAAATATTGTAATCCTGTGTACAGGTTTATGTCTGAAGTTCGATTTTTTCGTGTAATTCTATAGATTTAAGAGGCCTACAAGCGCCTTTAACAGGTGATATTACAGCCAAAGGATCTTTATGTAAGTGACAGTATGACTCAAACTGATAATAGTCCTCATTGAGTATTCCGTCCCCATGTCTCTCGTAGCTCATAATGTTTATGTGCGTTTTGTAATGTGTCTATAAAATATATTTTATGGGAGGGTCGATGTATACAACATGTTGTGCACACATGCTGAACCAAGCCTATTAATATAAGCAAGCAGTATGACAATTTATTTGCCAGCAGGTACAGAATGACTTTGGTGTGACGTCACATTGATGCATGTAGGAGGCTTCACAAGGGAACTATTTGCTTAGGATTGGGTGTCTTTGCTCAGAAAAAGGGAAAAAATGTTAGAGAATTGCATATATGTTGCATTATGGCAAACAATGCAGTTCTAACTTAAAACTAACTTTCCTAGAAATGTTCATTTTAAGATTTTAATCTTACAAATATACTTTTGTAAGGAAAGTAACTTTATAAGTGGTCCCATGTTTATCACATACAATCAAGGAACTACACTTCCCTGCTAAATGCTAAATTCCTTCAGAAATTGCGCTACTGTTACAATCGTGTACAGCATAATGCTTTGTGCATGTGACGATAATGGTGATATGATGATGGTGGCAGTTGAAGTGCATTATTTTTGTCACAAGTGTAAGAGATGTTCTTTTCTGTTCACAAAATTCATACAATTTTAATGAAATAAATACCAACAGGCATGTCCCTCAATGACTTCAGCTAGCATATAAAAAGTGTTAAAAAATGCATCCGCCTGTCAACGTCAAATTTTGTCCTGAATTATTTATTTACATAGGCCATAAAGAAGTTGATGGATTCATAAAAAACATAGCATTCTGACTTGTGAGAATATTTATGGGTTAACATTAAAATTGATAGTACCTGTTCATGAACGTGAATATGTTTGAGTAGGTAAAACATATGCGTGACATTTAAACAGGCTGAGATGGGTTATGCTTTAAACGAGGATATGACTACAGACGAGGACAGACAGTGCTATTATTTATGTAAGAAAAGTAAACGCAATCTTGAGGGGTGTTTCGGGTGGTTTGGTTTGCGCTAGCTGCACACAATTTTGTATGTACGCCTGACAAAATAAACACACTGAAAGGTGAAGTTTGAAAAATTTGCAATAAAATTTAATTTAGGTTCATCTCTATGTAGATATAGGTCTGTGTTGTCTATATGGGGGCTTTTATATTGAATGAATATTCTGAATTCTTAGTTTTGCTTAGTGGATAATGCAGCTGATGAAATATTATAACATTAATGTATTACGTAACAATACTCATATAGGGTAAAGGTTCCTAGACTAAGTAAGGGCTGATTCGACATCAAATTTTTATGTTAAACAAGTATTCATATCCAATATGTTTCAATTTCCTTGTTGACAAAAAATCAATCATATGACATCGAATATATATTAAAAGTTAAACATGACTGGAAATAGAATAGAAAGAAATTGAACAACAAAATACTTAAATGTTACATCGAATATTCAAAATCGAATAAGAAGTTTATCCGGGCCTTACACATCTTTTAGTAAACTTGCCTAGTTGAAGAGGCTCAATGATATAATACAATTCACAAATTTATAAATGACTTTGTTGCTGATCGAGTTTGTTAGTTTGTTGCCCTGAAAAGCTGATGTCAGTACATTCGTATAGGATAATAGGAAAGCCTTCACTGTATACTGCAATCCAGCAGCTTAGTGGGATTTTGACCTACAGCCATGCTCCAGGATCAGAAGAAATTGAATCTCCATAATGCTCTGAGTGCTAGCCATATCTGTCAACATGAAGAAGTCCCTAGTTTTGAGATTTTCTCAAAATATCAACAGCTATCGTAAGAATCACTGAACCAATACTGGGCTTGTTTGTACTCATTTCAATGCATTATTCATAGTGATTCCAAATATGGTTAAGAAAATTTACAATTCTGATATTTTTGCATTTTTAAACAAAATTTGATACTTGGCCTGTGCAGTTGACACCCACGTGGAAAGGGTTAGCAGTGCTTTCTATATCAGGCTTTATTCCTTTACTGTATTGTTTTAGTACTATTAGAAAAACACTGTGTAGACCTATGGGTATTATCTATAGTCCCTGAGTGGGTGGTTCAAGTCTCAGTGGGATTTTCTGTTTTTATTTATTTTCTAAGATACACAGAATTAATGGAGGAAAGCAAATTGAAGAATATCAGCTAATATCATTCACAAATTGAAGTCGCCTTTGCAATTATAATAATGAATAGCTCCCTTACGAGATATGTCTGCTAGTTATGGTCCAGGAGCATTGTTGTAGGTCAAAATATCACACGTGTAGCTTAAACTCTCCATCTAAAGGGTAATAATGCCTAGCATTAATTATATGCAAGGTTTATTTTTCCTCTCTTACATATCATCAGAATAATTTTACGCCAACAGTGGCATAATTGTGGTATTGTCATCTAGGGCAAATTCATAACATTTATACCTCTACCTTGCCATAAAACAATTAGAGTTGTACCAGATGATCAAATAACAATTCCTTCCTTGATTTTGTTTTACTTGCTTAAATGCTCTATATCAAGTATAAGAACATAGTTGTATATAAGCTTACATTTTGTTGATGCATAAAGCCCATAGGGTTCAGTACATCCTTCAACATGAGCTTCCTAACCCTTACAATTTCACAGATGAAAATCAGATAACATGTCTTAGTTTGTACTTGCATGAGGTGAGTGATTAGTTGTTTTATTAAACGTGCAAGTTTGCATGCAATTTCAACATTTATTGTACAGTACTCACCAATTTTGCCTCCTGGGAATATATCTATGATTTAAATAACATGGGAAAAACACACTCGCAATGTTTTATGTCTTGCGTGTTGACATAATATATATTGTCATGTGTGGAATTAATGGGATTGCGGTTTTACTTCTTACGATAGAAAAAAAGGCTACGAGAAAAACGGGAGGAAAAAGCCCCATGCATCGCACAGTACCATATCTTCTTGGAGTTTACTTTCATAATATGATGATCAATAAACGAAGTGTGCAGTGTTTGCTGAAGATATTCAAAATGCAAATGACTACTTATCAAAATACACACGTGCCCCTGAAGTATACGACAAGAGCCGTGCTTTAATACCAGTGACGCATTGTGGGATGGATGGCACGAGTATTTTGCACAAATGCAGTCGTTGAAGCATATATTCATAGGTCACTGCAAGATAGTTAGATGCTCCACAACAACAACAAAAGAGACAAAAGTACATTAGAATCAATGGACATTACGCCCATTGAGCAGTGTTGTGGTCCTGTAAATTAATTTTCTCATTTCAATAAGAGCCGCTACCAATACGCTACTTTTAAGATCGTCTGTAAACACTATAGGGAAAATTATATTGCTGCTGGCTCTTTTACATACACTTGCCATATCTGCCTACCAGGGATACATAGGTAGATTTGTGTACTACTATACCAATGGAAGAGGATGCTTCATCTATATGGTAGTAACCAATTTAATTTCAGATTAAGGGATCGGATAGCAATGTTTGCACAGTATATTTTGTGGGACATAAAAGCACATCAAATTGCATTCTGAATACAAGGAATTTCCTTCTGATATCAAATAATTTTGATTTTTTGAAATTTGCGGTATAAGTGGAATTTTATTTTTTTATTCTAAATCAATTTTATGAATCTAAGGATATTTACTGAAAGTGTATGTAGTTGAGAGGAAAAACTGTCTGTCATTTGAAAATTTTGACTTTCTTAAATTTTGACTTTTTGTATTGATGATGTACACTTTTCCCCAGAAGGCACATACTATTAGATTTATAAAGTTTACTTTGAGGGCTGTTAAATATCAAAAATGTTAATTTTTAATAATTTACCATAACATTTGTATTATATCGCGAATTTCAAATTTAAAAAAATTATTTGATATCAGAAAGACATTCCTCGTATTCAGAATGCAATTTGGTGTGTCTGATGTGCTCTCAGATCCCACAAAAAATACTGTGCAAATGATGCTATCCGATTTCTTAAGTCTTCTTAGCTGAGAAAAATAGGAGAAATAATTTCCCAATCATAAAGCATGCCTGTTTGGATGACCATTGACTAGCTATAGTGATTTTTTAACCAAACATTTCACTCAGACTTGCAATTGCCATAGTTACCATATAATCAAGGCATGCATGTAATTTATTTTGTTCTTTCATCATACCTGTGCATGTTTCAATAACATTTGCTAATAATAACACCATTTTAGCTATGTTAGTTTTTTCAATTAATCAATTTCACAAGCAATCAATACTTGCATGTAAGGTAGCAATTATGCATCACAAGTGACCTTGTGGATGGATACAAAGTAAGAGGCCGGTCGAGTGCAGATCCGTCGGAACACGCTCCCTAACCCTAACTAGCCCCTAACCCTAACCTAAATAACCTCATTGTGACATCATCCAAGCAGCAAAGTTCATTTCCCATTGAAAAGCGTTATCCGACGGATCTGCATTCGACCATTCTGGTAATGATAATATCCACTGGGTCATCATTTGGGTCTTGTTAACATCTTCAATAGTAATAGTATGCACTGGAATAAACAGAAGAATGTGTTGCATAATTTTTGAACAGTTACAAAAATATTTTTACTGTGCACAAGACAATCAAAAATTGATTGAAATGGTGACAGTGAGAAAAACAAATGAAGGAATGAGACAATATATTGATTGATCTTGTAACCATACATGATCAATCAATTATGATGTTGGTTAATGGCATCATCTTTATTGTTAAACAGGTCAGTCAAGGTCCATTAATTGATCATCATATGTGATGCGGTCAAGAAAATCAGTCGGAACTCGGAAATATTAAATTTTCAGTTTCTTATAGGATAGTAAAAAGCATTCACAAAGCTGGATTTTGCAGAAAACTCCATTGAAATTGAACAACCAGTTTCAAAGATATGACCGATTTAAGAGTTTCCAAAACAACAGGAAACAAAAGGAAATATTTTCTTTGTTTGGCTGTATCTCAAAATCAATATTTCCAAGTTCCGACTGATTTTTCTTGATCGCATCACATATGATGTATATACTTCTAAAAAAGAAACAAATCTTGTGTCATGAGCTAGCCATTATGGCAACCTAATAAAGAATTCTTCCATCATGCAGCATTAAGATTTCAATTTGAATACCTGACTAAAGAAATGGCTGAAGTCCATATTTTGGTTAGGCATCAGAAAATGTTGTTTTCAAACAAGGTTATCATGTGAATCAACACTCACCCAAGTGATCATGCAAAATACTGTTTTACCTTTGTATTTTCTCATATATTTTGTCCCAAATAGCAAAAATTCATCAAACAAAAAATACAAATTATATCGGTTTTTTCTCTCAAAAACATGTCTCATAGTAAAGCATAGACTTTGGTCATTTGTTTCCTGCAGGGCACTGATGTTTTATTTTTGAGAACAAGTTCAGTGCATTCAGTAATTTCATTTGAAAAATCTATAAAAAGTAATCATGATAAACACAGATTTTAAGCAGTTCTCTCAACAAATATTTGACTTACTTGATATTTCATCCCACATCCACGGGATTTCATCAGAAAGTGAGATGGAGCAGTAAAACACCTAGTCATGTGACCCATGGGGCAACATGCAGTCACATGACTTGATGATCAGCTGGTAGATGCCAGATAGCGCCAAAAAAGTAATCATGTTTTTTTTGATCTGATATTTTGTAAATCAGATGCAGCCTTGAAACAAAATCTGTCAAAGTAAATAGAAATTCATCATGAAGATTGTAGAAAATGGTTATAAATTCACCTTTGCGGTAAATCCCATAACCCTTTGCGAGTACACCGGAGAACTCGTCATTTGACGTCACGCCGACTTGTAATGCGCAGTAACGATGTTCGATAAGCGATGTGCGCATCGTAGCGACGCAGTATGGCGAGTTCTCAGGTGTACTCGCAAAGGGTTATGGGATTTACCGAAAAGGTGAATTGTGGAAGTAATATAAAATTGATCACGGCAGTAACAATAATAATTGTACACTATTGTGAGAATGGTATGTGATACATGTAGGGATTCCAAATTTTTCCAACCTCTCGCTGATAAGGTGAACTCATTCATGCAGTTTTAAAAATTATCCTCAGGAAGTCATGATATTGTAATGTCAAGATTTATAACAATTCATGACTCGTCAGATAACATTAGCTGTCAACATGTAACATGATTAAATGTTAATGATGTACCAAAATGATCACGATCACAAATCATGTCATCAGAACGCTGAGGAATCAATATGCATTTTCAATTTGGATATATATATCAAGAAGTAAAAATAAAATGCGTAATCATGATGGGGTCATTAAACTACACATCACCTCTGTGTAACCTTTTGTTTTGAGCTGTAAATATATAGGCTACAACTGACAGATTGTCATCCCTTCATTCCCTTGTATGTTAATTTGCCAATGCAAGCATCAGTTCCAAGAACAGAAACTTGTGAGTAGTTGGAGCCGTAGGACTGCATTATGTGAGTGGGGGTGTGTGTGGGAGGGTTATTGCAAGTGACATCTCAAACCAATCTCTCAGTAGGATAATGTGGTTATTCCAATTGTAGATTTCAAATGGGAGTTACCCATTTAGGTAACCCCATTTAAAATTCACACTCCCTGTGTAGAAGATGAAGGTCATGTCTTCCATAGGGGGTGTATGCATTTCAATTTGAATAGCCCATTATGATGGATTTTCTATGAAAAGCTGATGTTTTTGTTTTATCCATTTCGTGAGATGTAGGTGAAAAGAAGGATAAGTAATTATGTAATCTCTCAGCAAAGGGATTTACCCCATACAAGTCCTAGCTGACAGCAATAAGATGTAATACAATCACATGCAATGCGGGAAGTATACAAAGATGCATGTATCTGCTCAACTTATAGGGAAGTATTCTTCCCCAAGATTTCATGAAAATAATAATTGCATTGGCCACATGTGTCTAAAAATGACAGAGGGTGTTGACATTGGTTTGATGCTTTTACCTCCATAGTATGTGTATTTGAGCATTGATAACAGTCCCATAGTTAGGATTGTTTGGTGATGGTATGGATTTTCGCAGACTTTCTGGCCAAAAGTAGACCTTTAACCCTCTACACTTGATTTTGGGACCCTATATTTTAGACAAATTTCGCAGAAAGTCCATGATATAAATGTATCTAAAATTGTGTAATTTTTGGCCCAATTTTGCTATTTTTTACAGACAAAGCAGACCTTTTGCCAATTTATGGCAGGGGGGGGGGGTGCAGCTTGATTGATACACTATATGTATGCAAGCAGTGTGTGCTAATTAATAGCATTTGTCGGAAATCAATGTTTTAATGTTGTTCATTTTGCGTTTATTTGTATTGATTTTTTTTTATTTGACCATGTTTAAAAATGATTATCAAAGTATTACAGAGGGAAATTATTTATCACCTTTTATGCCCAATAACCAAACCTGCTGGGAAGTTTTGCCTGTATTATAATGATATCACCTTTAAGTTTTAATATAATATGAGTAGCAATCTAGCTACAGCGATGCTGTGATCACCCATGTGTGGTATACATACACATCCTTACAATATTAAACCAGGATCGGGATCACTTTTAATAACATCTCTGATTATACTGTTATATCCTAATTCATGTCAACACTGAGGCTGAAAATGTACGGTGTTGGAAATCACAATTTCATTCAAGATTTTTGAGAGTGGAGACACATCCAGATGTATCTCTAAAAGATTTGGTGGTTTTGCTGAAACTCCAGAGTTTTGATGAAGTAATGCTGGGGTTTAGTGCCGTGCAGACATCATGTTTGTACTAGTTTTCAGCATAGCTAATATTGTGACACCTTCTAACCTTTGTTCTCAGCACCAGGGACAGAATCAGCATAAATATAATCAAAGACCAAATTAAAAAGATAAGATTGCATCTAACAACAGGGAAAAGGTGCAGCGTAATTGGTTGCTGACCTGCGCAGTACATCATTTTCGTTCTGGAATTATATTTAGTTTTAACTAAATTAATAATATTGAAGTAAAATCAAGGACTGTTCTGGAAGTGTGACTATGACTTTTGGTAATTGTGGTTTCGGTGGCCAAACCTGTTGTATGAACTTTAGACAAGTTTAGTGCTTGAATGCCAAAGCTTTTTGTCAATCTGATCACAGTTCAAATGGGCTAATCACATCGAGACTTACATCCATACAAATTATTGAACAGACAATATTAATGCTCTGCGTGCTAGCCGTAAGTTTCAACATAAAAAGTCCAAGTTTTGAGATATTTTGTCGAAATATCAAGAGCTATCTTAAGAACCACTGAACCAATACTAGGCTTGTTTGTACTCGTTTTAATGCATTTTTCATGCTGATTCCAAATATGGTCATGAAAATTTACATTTCTGAAATTTTTGAATTTTAAAAAAAATGTTGGAAACTTGTCGTCTGCAGTCGACACCCGCGTGGAAAGAGTTAAAATATATATTTTACTATTAGCATAAAACTCACATCATGTGAAGATGCCATGAGCCTGCAGTTACCAAACTGGTATACTTGCGATTTCTGTATGTTAACACATAACAGTGATGGTTGATCAAGTATGTGCAGCAGCTCTTGTTTCACTCTTAACAAGGACTGGAACTGGTTTATGACATCATTAAAGATTCTGTATCCCATAAGTCTTTGCCTTTTAATATAGGTTTCATTGTCATTGGTTGTTGATGTTTAAGTGCAATAATCTTATGTAATAGCAGATATAAACAGTGACTTTTTTTATGTTGTTGATATTGTTGTTTTGCTTTGTGGCCTGATTGCACTTGATATTTCATAGACAGACATGCATTTTCAGTATGTTTGATAGAGTGGTGATTGTATTAAAGCTAAATTGAATATAGTTTGAGGTCAAGTCTGAGGTCAAAAGTTCATGACCTGATGATACAAATATCACAGACTTGCTCCAAAAGATGGAAAACCATCTGAAAAATCTGAGGTAGGAATATATTCTGAAGCTTGGATATAAAGCTTGACTTGATTAATATATAGCAACAACAAGGCCTCAAATTTTAATTTGTTTGGGCACCCACTTTCAAGGCCATTGGGCGAAGGGAAAGAAGGTCACCAAGGCCAACAAATGATGAAGAATGACTGTGAAGTTGACAAAAGATCTGGAGCACTAAAGCAAAAACTGAAAAAGTATAGGATAGCTTCCCTGAAATATGAGCCCTGGTGACAATATCATGGATACCCTGAAGGATGACATTGTTTCACATTTTAATTTTTAACATTACATTAATTTGCATATTTGGCTAATTATTGAAACCTTGCTCTCAAATATAGTACTCCGAATTTTAAAAAACTTACATGCAGAACCCAGCAGTGATCTATAAGATGAATTGATAGACTTGATTATGTATCAGTCTACTGATCTGAACTCTACTGATCAATTTACAGCAGTAAACTTAAATGCAGACTATTCAGTTGTCCCGTATATCCCCTAGGTCAAGCTGATGAGATGTGACAGCAGCCATATTGCTCACATAGTATTATGGGATAGTTTCATGTACACTTCTACCATCTTTACACCCACCCAACTGGGCAATTGACAAATCCAATTGAGGCGCATGAAATAGGATTATTTTGCACTAAGTCTACTTACAGAAAGGAAATCCAAGCCTGTAGTCCTTATGCAATGGCTACTGTGTGTTGCCAACACTTCAGTAGCTGAGCAGTTGGGCTATACTAGAATATCAGGTGATGCAACTTGGAATATTAAATAAATTTGGGCTAATTTCACATGAGCCAGTGCACTGCTTTTTTAACATTATGAAAATAAAGGTGATTATCCTTTTTCTCTGCAATTTTTATTAATTTTTTATTTAATCTTATTTTTTCCGGAATTTTTATTACCATGGGTCTTATTGACAATTCAGTGATCAAACATATGTTCAACCAAGTGTTCTTTTTCCCAATTCAGTAATTAGTTTTTAATTTGGGAAAATCTGTGAAATTTAAAGAGGAAACTGCCTTGCTGGACCTGGACCACTTTGGTATGTAAATCTTATTTGCTGCATCTTGATACTTGTGAGATTAGGCAACACTGGTGCTGCTAAAGTTAACACTTCTCACAACTTGCTACACTTATCCTTCATTCCCCACATCAAGATAATTTAACTGTGCGGAATCAAACATTTAATAATGTTAATATTTTATTTCTGATGGTGGATATTGTTTTGGGATTGTGGTTTTAAAAATATCATAAGAATATTAAACATTTCTTGGATTAATCTGATGGAAATCTATTACATGTTCCCACTGCTGCTATCTACTGAAGATAGCAGATTATTTCAATTGTTATCACTTATATACTGACCTCCTATCTACTGAAGATAACCAAATGTGGTATCCATTAACATGTATGTGCTTCTGCTATCTACTGAAGATAGTAGAATATTCTAAGTGCTATCTATAAATATTGTACACACTTCTACTATCTACTGAAGATAGTGGATTATTCAATTGTTATCCATTAACATGAACACACTTCTGAACATCTACTGGAGTGCACAGATTATACCAATTGCTAAGAATTAACATGTGCACACTTCTACTATCTACTGAAGATAGCAGATTATACCAATTATTAAACATTAACATGTACACACTTCTGCTATCTACTGAAGATAGCAGATTATACCAATTATTAACATGTACACACTTCTGCTATCTACTGAAGATAGCAGATTATACCAATTATTAAGCATTAACATAACATGTACACACAACTGCTATCTACTGAAGATAACAGATTATACCAATTGCTAAGCATCTACTGAAGATAACAGATTATACCAATTTGTATGCATAAACATGTACACACTTCAGCTATCTACTGAAGATTGCAGCTTATACCAATTATTAAGCATTAACATAACATGTACACACAACTGCTATCTACTGAAGATAGCGGATTATACCAATTGTTAAGCATTAAATGTACACACTTCTGCTATCTACTGAAGATAGCAGATTATACCAATTGTTCAGCATTAAATGTACACATTTCTGCTATCTACTGAAGATAGCGGATTATACCAATTGCTAAGCATTAACATGTACACACTTCTGCTATCTACTGAAGATAGCAGATTATAGGCCTACCAATTGTTAAGCATTAAATGTACACACTTCTGCTATCTACTGAAGATAGCAGATTATACCAATTGCTAAGCATTAACATGTACACACTTTTGCTATCTACTGAAGATAGCAGATTATACCAATTGTTAAGCATTAAATGTACACATTTCTGCTATCTACTGAAGATAGCAGATTATACCAATTGCTAAGCATTAACATGTACACACTTCTGCTATCTACTGAAGATAGCAGATTATACCAATTGTTAAGCATTAAATGTACACACTTCTGCTATCTACTGAAGATAGTGGATTATACCAATTGTTAAGCATTAACATGTACACACTTTTGCTATCTATTAAAGATAGCGGATTATACCAATTGCTAAGCATTAACATGTACACACTTCTGCTATCTACTGAAGTTACCGTGTTATACCAATTTGTATGTATTAGCATGAACACACTTCTGCTCTCTACTAAAGAGCGCATATTGTACCAATTTGTGTGCTATAACATGTATACACTTTTGCTATCTACTGAAGATAGCGGATTATATCAATTATTAAGCATTAACATGTACACACTATTGCTATCTACTGAAGATAGCAGATTATACCAATTGTAAAGCGTTAAAATATACACACTTCAGCTATCTACTGAAAATAGTGGATTATACCAATTTGTATGTATCAACATGTAGGCTAAAGCCAAGAATTCTCCGCGTTGCGGAAATTCCGCGAAAATCACGGAATTCGGAGGTAAAGCGGAAAACACATTTCTGAGAAAAAATATAAAAAAATAAGCAAAAATGACATAGAAAAAGAAAAAAATACAATTGAAAAAAAAAAAAACTAAATGAAATGGGTCTTCAAAATTTATCAAAATAAAGTAAAATCCGTCATAGATTTACCGTACAACGCCTGTCCTACCTCCCATTGCAGCCATGATACCCAATCACCCATTCCAACTTTGCAACATCGCAATGATCGTCATATTGGCCTGGCTTTTTAATCAGTTTATTCTTGGATTGTTTGCAAATAATTTCAAAATATTATTATGTCAGAAATGTGCTAAAATTACAAAGCGGAGAAAAGTGGAATTTAGCATTTGTAAAGCAGAAAATTCTTGGCTTTAATGTAGGCCTACACACTTATGCTGTTTCCTGAAGATAGCAGATTATTCAATTTGCTATGCATTTTAACATGTACACACTTCTGCTATCTACTGAAGATAGCAGATTATTCAAATTGTTAAGTATTAACATGTGCACACTTCTGTTATCTACTGAAGATAGCAGATTATTCAAATTGGTATCCATTAACATCTATACACTTCTGCTATCTACTGAAGATTATTCTTTGGGGAGGGCGGGTTAGTGTAGTGGTCTTCTCACTCGCTTCTCACCACTGTGGCCGGGGTTCAATTCCCTGTGGTGCCACATGTGAGTTTGGTTGCCAATCCATGCTCGCCCTCGCAGGTTTTTCTCCGGGTGCTCCGTTTTTCCTCCTGCATCTAAAATCGGACCTCTTTCCATATCCCTGTCCCGTCATATCCGGATGGCATCCCTTGAATTTAGTTGCCTCTGAGCACTATTGGGTTTAGCCTGGCTTCGGCCGAATGTTATAAATAAATAAATAAATAGTCTTAATTATCTGCATGTGTCATTAAAATTGTGTATGTACTTTTCAGCCTTTTATAAGGAAAAAACTTAAAATGTTTGTTATTTTCCTTTTCAGATTGCTAAAATTGTGGAATGAATTAGTAAGTGTTTTCTATTAAAGATAGCACACAGTATTGCAGACAATATAGGAATCACTAACATTAATGTCTTTATTTTCTGTTTCATGTTCATCTTTGACTTTATCTTGGCCTTTCTGGACTCCTCTCAGGTAAGTGAACATATTATTTGTGTACTCATGAACAGGGCTCATCTGTTATCAGGCCGGGAGACAAGGTGAGGGGGTGTGCAGGACTACCCCATCCAAAATAAAATTGGTTTGCATATTGAAAATATATCAAATATTTCAATGTGTACTTTGTGGGTATGTTTAGAACATTTTTCACATTTATTGTTGTGAAGTATATATACTTTCGGGGCATATTATAGTATATCCTCCAAAAAGGCGGACATTTTGGTGTTTTTTAGATAGGGGATGCGTTGTATCCTTTGTATTCCTTGGCTACGGGCCTGTTTGCAGTATTAATTGATTTCAGAATGGTAAAAATATTAGAGGTAGGTAATTGGTTGAATCTAAATCAGGGGCTCCTATTATTTAGTACATTGTAATCCAAAAAGGTGGCCAGCTCAAAACTTGGGGGTTGCTGTAGACTACACATAATTCAGATGACAGAATTGTGACATGGGCTCACAATTGGTTCAAGTTAAACTTTTATAAAAAGGGTTGTGCAGTGTTAGCCAGTTATCTAAATCATATAAGCAACACGTAATTGCTGATGTAGATGAAAATTTTGAGGATGAGGTTTTGAAAAATGGGCACAAAGGCAATGTTTTGTGGTTATTTTGACAGTCTTTAAACTGCAGCTGTGTCTACAATGTTTTTGTTGTTGTAATGTGCATCTGTTACAAGCTAGTCTATTTTAGTATGGCTGTAGATAGAGTCTAGGCATTCTGTTTTATCTGTTGGAAAATAATTTTTTTAGAACCTGCATTTGATGCAGTCTGGTTGACTTAGTAGTGAATTAAACAAAGTTGTCTGCTTATGTTAGCCTAAAGTAATTGGTAACCAATGCATTTACATGTATGTATCATTTTACATCGTTTATATGAGAAAATCAAATGCTATTAGCTATCATAAGACATAGTTGAACCATAATTTGTTCATTCTAGTTCACGAAGACTAGGTTTGTATCTGGTTGAATATCAAATTGTATGTTCTCAAAATTGGTTATGTGTCAAATTTTGATTTTGATTGGCAAGTGTGTGCAAAACTAATATTCAAGATCAAGATTGAAGATATGATGTAGAAACATTATTGCTAAAATGAACTAAACCAACCTCTCCTGATATTGATTTCCAAGGTCTTTTGACGCCAAACAGCATGTGATGATGATAATAATATATTTATAAATATAACAGTAATTTTGATTCAGATTGAGCTTCGTATCAATATTCACATCAAAACTAAAAACAAGACCACATTTTGTGCGTTAAGGCTAATGTTATGTATAATATTTAAGTTCAAATTACATAGAGGAAGAAGTGTTTTTTTATGTTGATTTTGCAAATTGAAACTTGATATTTGCCAGTGCTTGAATGAATGGAAGACATTTTCACACAATATATTTTTTGTGCTTTGCCAATTTTGAACCATTTCACTTCTTTTTATAATTTGCAATTCTAAGCTTCTTTCATTGACACAAAAGCCGCATGGAATATGACAAGAATAAATATGAAAAATGTTCACTTTTAGAGCAGTTTTATAACTCTGCATGATTTCTGACATACACTGACAAAATATAATACACTGACATTGATTGTGCATAGGTGTATTGTCACATGATGAATGAAAACCATTCATCATTGTCGTCATAATAAATGGCTCTGAAATTGGCTACATTATTCAAAGGCTTTGTTATGTTGTTACTGCAAGGGGCTACCGGTATATAAATATTTAATACTATCAGTATAGGGATGGTTACAGAGGTACTGGTCACCTGTTCAGCCCTTCCTTGCACTGCTTTGTAAATTGTTTTATAATCCACTATATTTTTATCTTTATTTATTTTAAACTTAATCTGTGCAATATTTAGAGAATAAAGATATTGTTTTTAGCTGCTGGAGTGCATCTATCATCTCATATAACATGGGCAACATCATTATTTTAAGTAAAGCACCGAGACGAAGTCGAGTCGTTTTACGCCAAAAATAATAATAATTATAATAATGTTGCGTGTTATATGAGATGACAGATGCATGACAGCGGCTAAAACAATACCTTTATTCTCATTCTTAAACACTTCAATTCAAATAAATATATTAATCATGAGTATACAAAATTTTAATCAATTCAAATCCTACATTTTACAAGGAATTAATTACCTAGAGCTTAGAATCAACCAGTCCCGTTGATGCTATCAGGGGTGTGAAATTTCAGCTTTTAAGCCGATTTCAGCTTTTTTTATTGCTAACATTTACAAGTTTTCTTTTATTTTCAGCCCATATTTGACGTTTTTACCCTGCTTTTACGCTGTTTTTCAGCTTTTTTTAGTAATTCTCAGCTTTTTTGGCCTCTCACACCCTATTGGTTCAAATAGCATGTACGAGTATCGCGTTGACACACACACACGCTAAAGTGTGTGATATCGTGTCTAAGACTATAAGACTATATTTCTATATTCTTGGCATTCTTGTAATGAAGCAGTTCCCAAACTATGGGTCCCTTTAATTGTTTTACGTCCATGTAAATGTTGTTGAATTTGGTCAAAATGTTATGCAAGTTTATTTGTGAGCAGATATTTTTCTGTTAAACGTTCATAAAATGAGCTGCTTGCACTATCTGTTCCATTGACCATACTTTAATTTGTTTATAATGCATTTTAGGCACAGAGTTCAAGTACCTTAAGGTTTTAGTCAGATATTTATCTCTCAATAAGCATCATTGTCGACTCCTTGCTGTTAACTACTGAAAAAGATGAAATTGTAGAATCCTTAGTGCATTGTCAGCAAATACATAGTAACAATACATAAATGCTATTGAAAATATCTGTTGAAAACTACTAAAAAAATGTGTGGTGTCCATCAATTCAACTTGGTTTATCCATGGTTAGATTAGATGCTTACTAATCACATGACTTGTAAACACTAGACTTGTGCTGCCTCATGTCCATTTAATATGTTAATTTGTTCATTTCAAATTTGTGCTAGAGAACATCATTTGCATAATTGGTGAAAAAGATATTTTAGGGACAAAGTTGTTATGTTCTTAAAATACATCCATGTTAGTTTGATGTAACACAATGCAGTTTTAACTGTTCACAGTTACGTTTTAGCAGTTTAATTCTTAGCAAGTATTATTTTGAAGAAATAATCATACCTGGTAGCATATGCTTATTTGCTGAAAACATTTGTAAACAACTTATGCAGTGTAAATATATGGAAAACGTTAACTGCTGTTTAAAAGGTAGCTGTTTCAATTTTAACAACAAAATGTTGCTGGAAATATATTGATTGTATTATATATGGTCCATTGACTAATGGCAGAATAATTGTGTACAGTGATAGTGCATTCCACTCATGATTCTATCATTCCAGCCAGCCACCAAGTCAAATAAATATTTACATATTAGTTGGTGATTTAGGTGTTAATTAAACATGTCATGTTCACAGCCTTGTAATTTAATGGTTTCATTTTCTCTCTTACAATTCAGGGCTATATCAGAGTCCATATCATTGCACACAAGGTACCTGCAATTTGGTAGCTCAAATGGGTGACTTTTGAAGAGATCATTTGAATCTTGGATGTTTAATTTACAGCTCCATTGGGTAAAGTGGGATGAGTTCAAAGGCGATACCATGTCCGGCAGATGCAAATAAATTAGGGTGCAATAACCGAGCTCCAAAAATGACACATCCAAATGCTGATGGTGCAGTGCACTATATATATAGAGGAATGTAACAGCTTACAGGATGTTGTTGCCATGACAGAGGTGGGGACACAGGCTGCATCTGTCTGATGGCTGGTATTGCAGACTGGTGGATGGAAGAATGCAGTATTGATGGATGGATGTGAAGAATGGCTTTTGGTGGTAATCTGCCATGATTTAAACCTGTTTGTTGGCCCATAGAACAAAATTGGATGACTTTTTGACATTGGCTTCTATGATTTTCAGTAATTTCCAGTCCTATAGAAATCAATGGTTAAGAGAGAAATTGGGCAACTGTTTGGTGATTTGATCATGATTCAGCTGGAACATTTGTTGACAACCCTGATATACACATGCTAGAATCAATCTTGATTCATTGTAAAGGAATCACAAAGTATCTAATGTGTAAACTCACTCTTAAGAAAAAGGTACTAAGTAGAAGTGCTTGAGCTTCCATAAATGGTTCTACTAAAGGGTTATAGAAAGGCTAGAAAGAACCATTTTAAATATAGAAAGGCAGATGGAAAGGCCAGAATGAACCATTTTGGGAACTTCAAGAACTTCTCTTGAGGTCTTACATACAAGAGAGTCAAGAACTTTTTTTTCAAGAGTGCTTAAAACAATCAAGTTTGATTCACAGAACTCTTTTACAAGAATCTTTGTTTGTGAGAATCAATTTCTGAGTTCAAACTGAAATTCTAACCTGGTAGATGTACTTTGAACTATCAAATGTAGCATCAGATTTGTGAGATGTGTACCAAGTCAAAGTTGATTGAAATGAGATGATACAGACCACTTTCCATGAGAATATGTAGAGCAGCAGCAAAAACTTCCTACTTTCTCAGTAAATTTGAAGGAATTTTGGAATTGACTGAAGATTAATAACATTTTAGGAATTAAAACATTGGGTATATATATGAGGTTGCAATGAGTTTCAAAGATCAAATGTGAGCTACTAGGCAGTTTTCCATTAGGCCTACAACCTTATTACAACAAGTTGACAATTGGATAATTATGGATGACATACACAGTAGATGATAAAATTACCCTGTGATACCTTGCAGTCATTCTCTATGCCACACGCTTGCCTTAGATGCCTGCTTGCCGTATCTCTTTTGCCTGTGAGCGAAATTGACTTGGAATTCAGTCAAGTGTTTAAATTTGTCCGTTTCACCTTTTTCTAACACATTGATTATGGGCTGTCCATCTGTTACATTTAGATTCAATTCTTTTGAGAATATTGAGATGCATGAACCAGGTATGCTGTAACAGCCATGTAAAGTGGTCATTAGAAGAACAAGGGTCTTCTTCTGCCCCGGATTGAGCAGGTTGGTTAGTACCCAATGGTTATGCACCTGCATGACACATATCAACGTGGATGTGAATTAATCTGGATTGCAAGCTTCATGTGAATAACCTGATTGTTTACAGAGAAACACATTTGGTTATGGATGAAGAGATGCTCAACTGTGGTTCAGATGATTGCTGATGTGTTCTATACTTGATTCACCTTAAGTTTGGTAGTGACATAGGTGTGTATTTCGTTTGTTGCACTATCAACCTGCGCATGCTAATCTTATTCCACGAAGGGTATACACGCGTGCTACGGCATTTTGTCAGCACACTTGCGGCTCAACTGCGTAAAAGCACTGGCATCACTACTGAACTTGAGGGGATATAAATTATATGTGTACATTCCACTATGACCCTACCTAGAGATATTGACAGTGACACAGGCTACCATGTGGTGTATACCTCTGCAAGTTAATGAGCATTTTAGCTTTCTTTATCTCCTCCCCCCCCCCCCTTCATTTTGCTCTTCAGATTTAAGCAATTTTTACATCAGAAAGTAAGTTTTGAAAATGGAAACAATATGAGAATTTCTTGAGGGACAATCCTTGTTAAAGGCACTGTTGAGACAAGCCTAAATTGTCACATTCTCTCTTAATGTAAAAGAGTGAACCAAAAGAGTGAGTGTTTATGCACTCCAAAAAAAGTAAAAAATCACTCCTAAAGAGTCAAATTTTACTTCCATAAGAGTCAAATTTTACTTTTTCAAGGAGTAATATAAATGACCATGCCAAAGAGAGTTATCCCTTATGGCTCCTTAAATAGTGAATATTTCACTCTTTTGGAGTGAAATTCATTCTTTCTGAGTGAATCACTCTTTTTAAGTACTCTTTTGGTTGACTCTTTTACATTAAGAGCATACATGATCATACCAAGAGTATAAACTCATTGCAAAAATCCTTGTTATTATATGGGTTGTTATTTACAGAAAAATGTAAAAAATTTATAGGCATTCACAGACATATTCTTACAACTTTCATAATATGAGTGACTCCAGGGAAAAGGCATTATGCAAAAGGCAGTAAATAATTCAAATCCATATGAATATATTTCCGCATTTTTGTAGGCACCACTGAGTTCCAATAAATGTTTTAAGAAGGCTGTATAGTAACCATCAGTACATGTCTTCTTGCTATACTTGTTCATGCAGGTGTGTGATGTAGATTTCACAGAAAGTGTGATAGGAGTGAGTCATAGTAAGGTGTTACAGGATATCATATGAGCAACGGTCTCATCCCTAATGACGGTTCATTTACCTGCACTTAACAATCATAGCTCTAACTGTGATCTCAATTTTGGGAGTATGACTTTATGTTACCAACCATTCCATTCAAAGGCAGTGCTTATAAATGTACCGGGAAATAGAGGTTAAGGAACTGTGTTGTGATAGATGAGTATATGTGGTCCTGTGTCATAAACTGGGGTACCTTTGTGTTACATTGTAAAAAAGTGAAATGTTTCAAACACTTGAAGTGGTTCATCCTCCTGAGCATTTTGACACCTTTTTTTAATGAAAAAACGGTTAAGATATGAGAGAGTGCAGGCATAAACAATCACAAAGTAGGAGGAGGGTATTTAACCCCCTCTTTTTTTCGCATTTACAATCATTCTGAACAAGTATTAGTCTTTTAAATGACCTTCTGTTTTTATTTACTTGGATGTCTGGGAGTTCATTTAGACATTTTTTTACTAGATTCAAATTTTTAATGGGGGTTTTAGATCAAATTTACAATATGAGTCCCTACCCCTAATCCACCTCCCCCTAATCCACAACCACCCTTGGCACATTTCATGTCAACTATCATAAAAAAAAAACTTACAGATTATTTCAAAACAGGATATTACATGAGTAATATAGAATAAATTAGCCTCAATGTAAGACTTAATTGAATCTTCTAAGTGAGTACTCAAGAGAAAGTGTTTTGAAATCCATGCTGCACATCAAAATGTAACAAAACCACCTTTCTGGGTACCCCAGTATATGACGCAGGACCATGTATATGAATGAGTCCCTTTTTTTTCAATAGCATACATTTCTGCACAAGCTGTAACATAAAAAGTTTTGAGATATTTCATCAAAGACGTATATCAAGAACCACTGAACCATTACTGGGTTTGTTTGTACTCATTCTAATGTATTTGTCATGGTGATTCCAAATATGGTTATGCAAATGTATAATTCTGACATTTTTGAATTTGTAAAGAAAATTTGGAACTTGTTGTCTGTAATTGACACACATGTGGAGAAGGTTAAAATCCTCATATGGTATTTCTAGAGTTTATCATGATTGTCAACATGAATTGAAGCTTTTTAATATTTAAGGTTTACAACAAAGTTTCTGTCAGCGCAAAAGGATTTTAAAAACATTAAGAATATACACCCCACACACCAACCACCCCACCCCCGCCCACACACCCACACAAAACAGGGATACGTTGTTTTTTCTTTTCTTTGAACAAGGGATACATTGTATTGCGATTTGAGAATTATATTTAAGATGCAGGAGCACCCGTTAGATTGAAGTGGGGGAGAAATATGATTGGTAAATGTAATAATATTCTAAAACACTTGACCCCTTGCAGCCAATGTGTGAACAGCTGCCGACACCAGAAGTAGAGAAATGTGGGAAAAATCAATGATGAAATCATGAACATTTATATTGGTCATTGCTGTCTTAGTATTTGGCTATTCCTGTTGAAATCCACATACCCTGCATTGAAGATGTGACCTTAATCTTCCACACAGGGAGTGTGAATTGCAAATGGGGTTACCTGAATGGATGACTCCATTGTAAATCTACACCCCCAGAGTAGCTCAGAGTGGGAGATTACGGTCATGTCTTCCATAAGGGGTGTATAGATTTCAACTAGAATAGCTTATTGCATATATGCAGAAGGATGGGAGGCTTTTAGATTGTAGATTTAGATTGTAGTATTTGCTCAGGGCACTGGGTCAAAAATAAGTGCATATTGTGGCTAGTGGCCAGCTTGCCTACCTTCTTGTCTCTTTCTGCCTTCAATTAATTATGTTATGGTCAGTCTGGGTATGTCTTGGCTCTATTCCATTCGCATGCTATTTCAGGAACACGTTATTATGATTTGGTGATTGTTTTTTCAGTCATTCCTCCCACATACCACAAACAATCTTAAGAAAGGTAATGTATTGCATGCCCCTAACTGACTGAGGTGGCAAAGGGAAAGAAATAAAAAGATCAGCTAGAAAGGGCATATATTTGTTTGTTTGCTTGTTTTTATTCAACCAATGAATGTTGGTTCACTGTATGCTGGTCAGTTGGAATAGATTTTCCCTGTTTTTATGTTTTTACATTGCCATTTAATGGGAGAACAGTTTTAAAAAGACAACAAAATTTAACAGATTATTTTCGAAGCTAAACATTGAAAATAAGATAGAAAATCAGAACAAGTACCATGCAATGGACCCACATAATAGGAGTGGCAGTTGAGATTGGATTAAGCACTTCCTTTCTCTTGACCCAAAGGCTGACAGTAAAATTGTTACCTTGATTGTTGGGAGTGGCCTTCTTTTCCTTGTTCTTTGTCTTCAAATCTGTTTCTCACTTCTCTTTCCATACAGGCCAGCATGCTTATATAGGCTTTTTAGCCTGGCTTGAGCATTTTGTTTGAGCCTGGTCCCATCTGACAGGACCCAAGTGTGTCTCCACACAGAGCTACCGTTTAAACAAATAGGACATTATTCTACAGGCATGGAAACACATCCCACTGGTCAACAACACAAAACCATTTCTTGGCCTCATTATATAATGTGTATCAAAATGCACTTTTATGTTCAATTTACAGCAAACAAATATTGGCATATATTTTTGGCTTTGATGATCAAAGATTAAACTGATGAAATATCTTTCTCTTTCACTTCCTCCATATAGCAGACATGGATTTTGATGTCAACCCACAAATTAACACCATTTAAACATTAAGTTTAGACTTTAACCATCTAAACATGGCAACAATTTAATTTGTTACCTCTTTCAAGCACACCGCATGAAAATAAGTCAAATGCCCAAACGATGAAACCTGTCCTTTGTTACTTAATATGCATTGAATTACAATGAAATTAGATAAGACTGTGAATTGTTAATGTAGCTCACAAATGGATCCTTTTTCCGTTGTTTTGTTGCAAGCATGTAACTATAGACCCAAGGCAGGTGAAATCCCAGCGTAGCTCTCGTTTATGTCTGTCACATTGAATAATTTAACTTTTTTTTCTGTTGATAATAATATAAGCAAGGTATATTTTCATACAAGTTGGTGTGTGCAATATGAAGCAGACAGCTTGGCAAGGTAAATGTACCAGGCACAAGATGTCAGTTACTGTATGTGTATATGAAGGAGACCCTAAGAGAAGCAACATCCAGTATTATTATCAAACTCAAAAATGTTCCTTTCATTGATTAGTAGATACTACGTCACATCACATGACATTAAATATTCTTATTATATCCCCGATATTCCATTTCAAACATTTATCACCTTTACATAATATTTTTAAACATTTTCTGGCATCCTTCATGCACCCTTTTGAAAATATTACAAAAACATGTTGTGTTTGGTGAAAAGCTTTGTTGAGTCGCATCATTTCTGCACCTCACTCACCAATCTGACATGTTTGTTTGAAAGTGTCTGAAACTGTGCTACAACATGTAAATACTTTATGTTGGGATAATTAAGAGTATAATGGGGTTTACCCTTCTTCTTTCATTATGCCTCCATATGTACAATTAAGCAGAGGTGCAAAATTCTGTCTGTACCTATTCTCTAACATTTGGATTATTTGCAAGAGAAGAGGAGAAGCAATACAGTGTGGTATTTTATACACCTATTTCCATTTGGTAGGTGTATTGGTGAGGCTGATATAATTGGATCTTAAAGGAAGATACTGGGTTCTGTTATTACCAAGGACCCACACTTTTTGCGCTCTTCACATCTTTTTGAAATATTTTTGTACATGATACTTTTATCAGTGGCATACCCAGGGGTAGGGTGTTACATTTGGCTTAAATGATCTTACTTTACACACATTTCTGTAACTCAGCAACCTGGTCACTATGGCTCCTGTGTTATTTTCTATTCTGCCATGAATAAACCTGAAATTATGTTTTGTTTTCAACTTAAATTAGCAGATATTAGAACTGACTAAATTCAGGGGTTTTAAAACTAGAATTAAAATGCTCACACTGATTCTGAAGCCAAAAGAATTTGTTGTAATAATTATTGCTTATAAAAAGTTACATGCATTAGTGCCAAATGAATCTGGCTTGAAATGTGGGTGTGTGTGTGTGGAGGTGGGGGGCAACTGACCAAAATTGTTAAAAGTGGCTGAAAAGAACAAAAAAATGGGTAATTTTGCCAAAGGGGGGGGGGGGCGGGGGGCACATCCCCCTGCCCCCTCCGGGATTGACGCCCATGGTTACATGCATGACTATCTTGTATTTTTGATGAGGTGACATTCCCCGCTGGTATTTTATCTTGTTTGTTTTAATGAAACAACAACAACAACAACAACAGACTGTGTAAAGTCTATCCAATCAATACTAATGGAGCAAATGATGAGGAGAGGACTGCGTAACCCACTCAACCCATATTCCTACCCATAATTGAAGCAGTTTATTGACCAAATTTGCACACGCTTGTCAATATTTCAACTTGATAAAATCACCCGGGGATGACAAACTATGTCCTGAGCTAACCAAATTACTACCAGTGTTTTAGTAATGTAGTAAACAAGTGCCTCTTGGTTATGTAACTTAACCTCATTACATAATAAGTATAAGAGTGGTTACTGGCTACTCTGAGGTTATTTATGGACATGACCTAAATATAATGAGCAGCCTTATTATGCTCTAAAGCATATACATCTATAGAAAAGATTTTTTTATTTTCCTATATTTATTTATTGATTGATTAAGTAATTAATTTGTTTGTTAAATGGGAAATTCTAAGCATCATTCCACAACGCGAAGTTTGCATATGCAAATTAGGGTCGTTTGGAAAAGTTTCTCCTACCTTAATCTTTCACTTACCAAAAATAGTATCCATTTATACTATTCACCTACCTAATTGGCTGCTGCATTAAAAAGAATTCAATTGCAAACTTCGCGTTGCGGAATGATGTTGCTTGGAATTGCCCAAATGTTCTTCTGGTCATACAGCATCAGAAATGTATATAAACTGGGCTCAAAAAGAAATTTATAAATTTTTTCACAAGGTCAATATCTTAAACTCCTGTCCATAAAAATGAACCAAAATTGCACACAGGATTACTTTAATACTCTACTCTAAACACTGGTCAATAACCAAACAGTTGTCCATCTGACACAACAGCAAAATGCACTGACATGGAACAGCTTCCTGGACCCATTTGACAGCCCAATAATTGGCACCCAACACAAGAAATATGTGAGTAAGTGGAATAGGGTGGAACAAGACCTGTTTCTTGATTGAAAGTGTGTGAAAAGCAGAAGCAGCCTGCTCCACACTACTCCACCTACTCTTTGGAAATTATCACCTGTGTTTAAGCATTCTTGTACACATTCTTACAGATTTCTTTTGTTGGGTGCCAATTATTTGCCTGTGAATGTGGTCCAGGAACCTGTTCTGTGTCAGTACATTTTGCTGATGAGTCATTTGGTCAACTGCTTGGTTACTGACATGTGTTTAGAGTAGAGTATTGAAGTAATCCAGTGTGTAATTATGGTTCATTTTTATGGACAGAATTTTAAGATATGACCTTGTGAAAAATTTTAAGTTTCTTTTTGAGCCCAGTTTATTTTGGCCTACTTACGACTTATCGTTCTGGAGTTGTATCTCTCAGTCAAAAATAGTAGGCCAGGGTGTTAACCCCTGGCTGTCCCAGTCTATCTGCCCAGGTGCTGATGGTCACAATCTAAATGATCTGCGCTCATGGTTCTATATTTCACTATAAACAACACCTCTTTGACACCTGGAGAAAGTGCTACACAAATCACATGAATAAATAATGTGTTGACAATGGCATTTTACCTGACATTGAATAATGAAATAGACAGCTTTAATATGCCCACAGGCTCACCCTCACTGAAAAAATGTAATGAGCAACTCCAAATTATGCTCAAACTCCATTTTAGGTAGACTATAGAGGGTTCCCGTGTTTTGGGTTACCCGCCATCTTGGAGGGAAACCTAAACTCCGTTTACAATTTTCAGAATACCAACACTCGCGCAATAATTAGCAAATGTTATTTTGTAGAATGTAGCACCAATAGGGTCATTGACCAAATCAAAGGAATGAGGAATACGGCGGTGCGAATCACGTTATAAACACTATTGTAGTCCGTTCTGCTTGAAAACACGGGAACTCTCTATACATGACCAAAAATGCATAAAACCATTTCCCCATGCCAATATGTTCAATGTGCTATCTCTCAACATTTTATTTTGTCCTCAGTTTGGTCCATCATGTCTCACATGATCATATCATTGGATGCGTTATCACATGATCATATCATTGGGCATATCATTTGATATGGTCTCACATGATCATATCAGAGATTCTGTTTTACAAATTAACAACAACATAGTAGGCAAGATACCACACCTTGTGTTATTTTTATAATAAAAACTATGTCACCTTTTGAATCAGATCCACTTCACTTCCATAGCCATAAACCATGCACATATTTTGGAGTCATCTGCGGCCCAAATGTCCTGTTTGTGAACTCACTTTCAAAGGTCATTTCGTTATATAACCATGGGAGTGGAAAAAGGATGGCTGTGCAGAAGATGGCTGTAGCTGCTTTATTCATATATTGCAAATACCTGGAAGGCTTTTCTTTGGACACGATATCAATAAGAAATTATATAATGCTAAAATATTAAGCAATATATTTGCCCGAAAATTGCTGATTTTACATGCATACAGTAAAAAGAAAATGCTCAAAATGCACATCTGGATCAATTGGACCTGTAGAACAAGTTTGTTTGGTTTCTTTGCCTTATGAAAATTCTTTTCTGAGCCAAATCTCAAGCTAACTTTGATACAATACTACCATGATTGCAGAAAAAATATTGGACCTAATTTTATATTAAAATTGAAGAGAATTGGACAAATTTGATATGTAGTTTTTTAAATATTTAAATCATTATGTTGACCTATTATTCTTGGAATGTAACGAAAAATTGAAATTTAGGTTCACTTTACCCCTGATACAGAAAAATATAGTTGTGCAATTTGCCAGAATTGGTATGTCAGCAATACATGTTCATGGGGGGGTAAGCTGCACAAACCAAATAGTACTACATATAGCATAGCCATAATATTGTTGTAGCAACTTGTTTATTTGTGGGCGTATGTGTGATTTTTACAGATTTAAACATTTGTGGTTCATTTAGTGGATGGTTTCAAAGGTATTACATTCAATGGGTCATTAAATATTTTCACTTGCTTTTACATTAAATAATGTTTGTGATATTAATAGCAAATACCAAAAATTACCTGCTATAGGCTATAATATTATATAGTTGTTATGGCAGCTATTGCCTTCCCAGCAGATACACTTGTCTTGTCATAGCAATTAACCCAATCCAGATATATGACATGATATGACCGCGATATGGTTGATGCCCTGTACTGCCACTGAACTTAAAACATATCTGCACTAATGATGTAAACACACATGGAATAATCCCACAGCTTGCTTGGTCACCATAGCGGATTCTTATAATTTAATGGGTGGTGGTCGGTTTATAAGTTGGAAGCTGTTTTCTCTCTCTCCGGGCTCTTTTGCATGTGTCTTGAATTGGTGATGTAATATTGTGCGTGCTCATGCATCGCTATGTCACATGTGTTTACAATATAACTATGGTGTTTCTAACAATGTTTCTTAAAACATAAGTAAGAAATGGGAATTGGTGTGTTTGTGACACAACACAAGAAAATGAGGCTGAAACTCTGAGTGTGGGAACAAGTAGATCATACAGATATAATCAGTCAATGTAGTAATTACTGTAGATGTCCTTGATATCTCCCGTAAGTCCCATTACATGCATTAATATGAGGGGTTAAAAGAAGGACTTTCTCAGAATTTTGAATAAGTAGATTATTTACATAAAATATATCCATGAAGGCAGATGTTGCATGTATCACATCACTGATAATTTTACAGATTGACAAAAATTAAGTTAAGTTTAAATTTAAAGGTAAACAGCTTAAAACTATGATTAAAATATCAATATGAAACAAGTATGTAAATTTATCTCACTTAAATCTTTTAAAACCCCTAGCCCCTCTTCAGCACACATGTATATCATGATTTTAGATCCATGAAGTTGATTCAAACCAGAGAAAAGATATTCTTAGTCGCTGTTACAATCCTGTGGCCTAGCTTTAGTACTGAACTGATTCTAAATTTAGTCTATAATTACAGCATATGTGGGCCCTAATATTTGGCATGCAAAAAAAACCACACATATTTTTATGATCTTTCGCGTAAACGCGACGATACAACACTCTATCGCGTGAAGGCACGCAACACTGTCGTGATTGTTAGAGACGGCAATATCGGCTCTCATGAATATGCAAGAATTCATAGCATACAATGCACAGGGACTTTGACTGTTGGAGTCTGTATTAGTCTATGATATTATGTTAGTGCCCCCTGGGTTTTGGTACTATCAGAGAGTTATACAAAAATAAACAAAGGAAAAGTGTTCATATCAACTTGCCCTCTTATGTTTTTGATACGATATATATAAAGCACTTTATATACCCAAAGAAACGTTTTTCCTATGACATGCCATATGCAAGGGTATTACCTTAGCAACAGGCAGGTAGCAGGTAGCAAGTGCTTGCTCGGACATTCGCAATTGGCTTCTATCTACTCTATAATAGGCATCATCAAGTGGTCCTGAAACTGCCAATATGCTGTATCAGAAAATATTAAAATTTAACCAATTTCATACATACTTTCAGAAATCTGTTTTGGTATAAAAATGACATTTTGTGCATGAAAACATTTGTGTGCATGAAAACATTTTCTTCAAGTTTATTTAAATATTATGTTACAGTTATTGTTATCTACTGAAGATAGCAATAATTTTACTGAAGATGACAATATTGAGCACATACTAATTTGAATTATAATTATAACGATTATAAACATTATTGCTATCTACTGAAGATGGCAATATTAAGTACATGTTTTCTGCTAATTTGAACATGATTATAACAATTGCTATCTACTGAAGATAGCAACAATTATTGTGGTTGAATTTGTTGCTATCTAGTGAAGATGACATTATTAAGCACGTGCTCCCTGCTAATTTGAATCATAATTATAAGAATGATAAAAATTATTGCTATCTACTGAAGATGACAAAATTAAGCACATGCCTTCCACTAATTGGAAACATAATTATAACACAATGTTATCTACTGAAGATAGCAACAATTATTGTGGTAACTTATTATCTAGTGAAGATGAAAATAATGAGCACATGTCCTCTTTTAATTTGAATCATTATAACAATTATTGATTTCTACTGAAGATAAGAACAACAAAAATAATGGCTGTTTACTGAAAAAAATATTGGGCACATGCCCTCTACTATCTAAAAACAACATGAACTACTGAAGGGGAATCAAGTTTAATTTGCACATTATTATAAACAAATTGTATGATTTGGAGAAAAACAACCCTAGTGTACGAGGTAAGAACTCCAAATAGTTTAACATCTATTGCCATCTCTTGTCTTCATAGTTGCATGTATCCAATCAAGCAAAACTTTGCAATAATTTGCTTCATACGTTGCATAAACCTTTGATTTCCATTGGGTATTTCATTTTGATAGGCAATTGAATTTTCCTCCCTGCAATGAGTAGGAAGTGCTTAACTACGTAATAACATGTTTGGAAAAAGCCAAACTCAAAGAGGTGCATGGTGAAAGTCCACAGTAAGGACTTTATTGAAAGCTTGTGAGGACGAGTCTGACAGGCTAATAATAATGCCCTTTGAAAAGCAAAACAACATGAGCCGGTCAGGCAGTGTCAAATGACCAGTATTTGTATGCCATGCTTGACAAGCTTTGGTTGATGCCCCAGAAATGTGTCATTGGCAGTGATAGAAGGAAAAAGACCCTCTGATTTGGCCTTGGCTTTTACTTTTCATTTTATACATGCCTAGAGCAAAAACATTATAACATGAGCATTTGAAGGGCTACCCTGTAATGTGTTCTGATATCTGTGTGTCATTGACCACCCTACTATGGAGAAAATGCAGTTTTCAACTCAAGTAACATTTATAATGTGAACCTTGTAGAAAGCCCTTGATAAACTTGGAGCACAAACAACAACAGTTTACGGAAATACTGCAAAGCTGTACTCAGAACAATTTGAGGAGGTTTTGTGTTATTTTTATGATCGGTTTACAACATATTTGAATAAATATACAAATCGATAGTCTTTAGATAACGTTGAAGATGTTGTATTCTTTCAGTATATTACAGACATAATGTATCATATTATAATTAGTATTGTCTCATAGCACTATACTGTTGAAATTATAGTCTTTTACTCTTTGTTCTATGGATGGCTTGTACATTTTAAAATTGGCAGTGCAATAAACTCTATGAAAATTGCCTGCCATTTAAAAGCTTTTATTCATGTTTGTTTAAATCTGGTGTGGATTTATTGTAATGTAGCAATTCAATTTTGAACTGGGAATCTCCTGTGGTTCATGAAAATAAGCAGATAAAGAAAGGTATGATTCAACATAAAATATTCTAACTACCACATCACTTGTGCACAGTATGGTCTTTTATGAAGCATTTTCTTTTTTTGGGTTGAAATAATATTGTCAATTGGGAGGGTTGAAAATTTGAAACAAAGAAATGTAAAACCAAATTTCCTGGTGGGGGACTTCATTTGAGGGAGCTGGAGATAATTATGTGCTAATTTGTGGGGTCACCTTACCTGTACACCCCTTAAAGACCATACTACTGCTGCATATTATTCAGCTTGCTCTCAACATTTCAAATTCTATAAACACAGCAATCAATCTGCATATATAAAATCAAGATGTTACAAGCATGGTTCACGGTAGGCATGATGGAAGAAGTTGTTAACCAATGTACTATGTGTTTGGTCATGGCATGGAAGGAATATCGCACTGTTATGAAATGACACGTCACATCCGTGTGTGACCAGCTTGATATTTATAAAAGTAAATTGTCAGCATGTTAAAAATATTTAATTTTTTTCATTTTTTTTATTATGTATGAATTCATTCTTTACAATGTTTTTTCTTTCATTCTAACATTCTATACTAACTAATTGAAAAAGCAAATAATAGATACAGAAACAAATACTGACATGATCTTACACTGTGACATCATTCAGTCTATTTGCTTGAGGAAATACAAAATTATAAATAAATGATGATTTGCCACCACAGGACAACATGGTCGGCTTGTCGTGAAACAGTAAAGACAATTTTAAAGGTCAGCATAATACGCCAAAAAGTTCAAGGATCCTTGTTATCAGGTCGGTCATCATTGAGGCTTACAAGTGGAAAGCTAATGAATTTAGTTTTGGATTTATGCATTTGGGTCTGGAATTAAACTGGCCATGGTCATAGATAACTTGCTGGAAAAGAACTAGGACATTTGATTAGCATTAACTTACTTGTTTACTCACTGTGTATAGTTGGAAATAGGATGTATTTCTGTATACAATTACTGAAATGTTACATTCTTTTAGCATGGCATTTTTGGTATTCACTGTATTTGAGTATCAAATTAATTCTCTTTTACATATCTTTGTTTTGATCACAGTTCATAGTTTTTACATAACATTGCAGTTGTAGTTCAGATCATCATAACAACAAATTCAAATGACAAATATGAACAAGAATATACAGCTGCAAAGGACTGAAGGACAAATTAAAACCCAAATGAATTAAGTTTTTATGTAATAACCCGCTAATATATTATACAAAATCATTCAATGTTAAATACAATATACAGCATATGGGAAGGGCACTTCATCTTAGGAGAGACACTGGATTGGTCTATTATCCTGAATCAATATTTGGGGCATCTCACAGGTATAATTTGGGTCTTTGGGCTCAAATTAGACACATCAATGGGCTATTCCAGTTGAAATCCATGCACCCCTATGGAAGACATGACCTTAATCTTGAACACAGGAGTGTGAATTTCAAATGAGGTTACCTGAATGGGAGACTTCACTCTGTGTGGGAGATTAAGGTCATGTCTTCCATAGGGGGTGTATGAATTTCAAATGGAACAGCCCAATGGAGTCAACTTTGAATCACTTCTCCCTTAATGCTAGGGGAGCTTAACAAATCTTTTTATGAAAATTGTTATAAATGTACTATCTAAATATTCAACCACATACTTTATCCAAAGGTATCATCTTTAAGTTTTAAAGCCTTAATGTACAATCTTTTTAAATTTTTAGATTTTTCTTTTTTTCTTCCAAAGTGATAAAATAGTTATTATGCAATCATTATGAAAGTTCCCAATACATTTGGGTGCGAAAAACATTGGAAATTTGCAAAGAAACAACATCATTAACTTCACCTCTATCACTCGAAATATCTCACACTTTTTGGATTAGGACGTCGAGTGCGGCCTCTGAGTTAGTCTCCTACGCAGCCAGTTTGGTTACGCACCTTCCACAGGGAGCATAACCAAATGGTTTCGTAGGAGACTACGATTTGCGACCAGGCCCGTACGAAAAAAGATCGTACATTAAGGCTTTAAGGAGGATGTGTTTAATTTAATTTTTTTCATTCAGAGCAAAACAAGTAATGAATATAATTATAAAAACATTGTTTGATCTGTATTTTCCTGTTTTAAAACAATTGAATACAAAGATAAATCCGCACACCCACACACAAAAATGACATGTTTATTTTCTCTCAGCCATAAGGTCAAGGGAAGGAAATCCTTAATCCCATCTTAACTGTCATGGGATTTTTAAACTGCAAATTATCTTCAAATGTTAATGCAGTACTTTGCTTATATTTGCTAGAATAATGGCAGAACTGGGGATTTTCATAGCCCATTGCTTGAATGTAGATAGTGTATTTACATAGTATATGCATACAGGTTGCTTTGATGCAGGCTTTGATGCTGCTGAATACATGCTTATATTGACTTACTTGGTAAAAGTGTCTATAACAGGTCTTTTTGATGAATATGTGCTTACATTGACTTACTTGGTAAAAGCGTCTATAATAACTGACTGATACTGGGAAATTGTTTCCAAAACATGAAGATGCATGTATATCGGAAGAAGGAAGAATCTTAATCAGCAAATGGACAAATTAGCATCAAGAACTGTTTTAAATGGAAAAAAAGACAGAATATCTCTATGTTCTTACTTTTTTACTCTTACAATGGGGGTAGTTCTCTATATTTCAGTTCGTTTTGGATTGTTAAAAGCACAGATAATGAAGCGGGACCAATCTGTCTCATTTCATTATTGCTACTAGAGTTAAGTGTCCATGTAGGGGAGAGTCAGCCAGGGCTCTTTACTTGTAAATGTCTGCAGCCATTTATCACAGATATGGTCTGCATCCAGGGCTGATTAGGATGCCATCTATACATACTAGATTTTGAGATCATGAGAGTGCAGTAAAACCAATGAGGTAAAGCCAAGAGTAACAACTCCACTATGTTTACTTGTCGTTCATGGAGGGCAAATAGTGTACCTCCGGATAATTTTGCCATGCCCCCTGAAAAAAGCAAACTTCAATTCACAGTGTGTTCTTGTTTGCGATAATTATGTGTGTGACATATTTTGCCAAAACTATGCCTTATCTGGTTTTAAATATGCTAATTCCACATAACATGAATTTAACTGAATGCGCAAGTGTTGGACAGTGTGACAGTGTTAGGGGTCCCGTCTTTTAGAGTTATATATTAATAGACCTTTTAAAATTGATTCATTCAGATTTAACCTGAAGCATGAAACAATTTCCTCTTACGCATATCTTGTTACCTCAAGCATGGGGTATGTCTTGTGTAAGAGATTTATGTTTATGGTGCCAAGTGTCAATTTGTCCAAATCTAAAGTGCTGATAAAAGACGAACATTTGCACATTTCTTTCCAAATATTAATATGTTAGGGACACATTTTACTTGATGACACCTATGCTGGCATCGGCTAAATATGCTGTATTTTTGCTCAATATAAGTGTACCGTGATGCATGACATTTCATGTCTTCCATTTTGATATCCTTGCTAACTGAATAAATATTGCTTGCTGAATAAATACTACTTACTGCACATAATTTTCTAGACTTTTCCAATTTTGATTTGAAATGGCCTATACACTGTAACAGCAGGCCAGGGAGACCATCAATATACATGTAGAAATATTATTGTTCATATCCCTCAAAAGTACAGTAGCTAAAATGTGTATCTCACAAAAGCCTTTAAAAACATGGTTCACACATATGAAATTGAGCTGGAATTGCATGTAAGCCTTTTGTTCCAAAAAGTAGGTCTACCTTTGTGCCCTTACTGACCTACTTGCACTTATTCACATTTGTTTTTTGTAGGCGTTATGAAGCAGCTGGTATGTAGGCGATGTATCCATCATTCTTGACATTTTACAGGCCTAATATCACTTTGAAAAACACTTCTTAACAATAAATTTATCAATTGTCAATGTTGGAAAATGTAATGTTAAGCTTTCCACATGCTGTCTACTGTAGATAGTATAATAAAAGGCATGTGCTTGTCATCTTAAGTAGATAGCAACAATTTAATGATTAATATTTATGCCTTTTGCTCTCCTGTTAGCTTGTACATAACTAAAATACATGTACATTTGCTGGGACATGCTTCTGGTTCTAGTTCTGGTAAGCTGACGTTGTGCTTGAAGCATATATTAAAGTTATATAAACCCAGCAAAATTAAAAAGTCTCCACTAGTTCCATCCCCATTTAATCAAGAGTCTGAAGAGTTTATGGCAAAATAATTTACATAATAATTTTCAATACACTTTCCTTCGAAGGTTGATACCAAATTTGATATCAAAAGTTTAATCATCAGGAGCATAGGAGCCGTTGTTTAGAAATTCGTGCAATTTTAAAAATGACAAATTACGAATTGACCACGCAAAAGCCAATGCATTGTATCAGCTTATTATGTGGCCTGAAGCAACCCGTACAGGGATCATTGTACACTTGCCTGCACACAATTGAAAGAGCGGGGTATTTGATTTGCATTTTGACATGCATGGGTACACCTTTAAACTGCTGGCCTATTCAGGCGACGTAATCTTGACACTAACGCTAGCTCCGCTACGTGATACAATTCCCTATGTCATTTTTAAAATTGCACAAATTTCCAAACAGCGGTTCCTATATTCACGATGATTAAACTTTTGATATCAAATTTGGTATCAACCTTCGAAGGAAAGTGTATAGAAAATTATTATATGAATTATTTTGCCATAAACTCATCAGACTTTGATTAAATGGGGATGGAACTAGTGGAGACTTTTTATTTTGGCTGTGTTTATTATTATATATTATGCTTCCTTAATCCCAATAAGTTTGCACATTCATGGAATGATATTTGAATGTGTTATAACATTCAGCAAATTACTTCAGCGGTGTCCGTCTGTCCTGTCTGATTATCACATAAAAAGAACAAGGTCACAGGTTGCTACACAGCTTGACCAACGAATGAGGTGCCAAGCCGGAAGTGATGGTGACGTGATTCAATTAGCCAATCAGAATCCCACTTCCATATATGCCATAAACTGCGCCAAATTTACATACCTGCTGAAAACTCTAGGTACAAAAACTTGAGGTAAAGTCTTGGGCTATCAGTGATGAATGGATGCTAATGAATTGTAGCACTAGAAACGGGACTAGAAATGAATGCATTGGGATATTCCAGTTTAAACCCATACACCCCTATGGAAAACACTACCTTAATCTCCCACACAGGGAGTGTCAATTTCAAATGAAGTTACCTGAATTGGATGCCTCCATTTGAAATCCCCCATGTGGAAGATTAAGATCATATCTTCCATAGGGTGTGTATGGATTTCAAGTGGAATAGCCTATTTGGGCTGATAGTATGAGTGTGGATAACCAACCATACAACTAAATGCCAAGACCCTGCAGGATCTATCTCATATGACCATTCAGACTTCTCTTGTTAACCTCTACTACACATTATGGCATAAGAGTGTCACACTATGAGACAATTAACACACAGTCATTAACCTGTCATCAATAGGCAACACAACAATGCACTATAAGATTACATTATGATGCAGCCATGGCAATGACAGAGATGTGATGAACGGTGGGTAGTACAAAAATGATGGATTTGCTACACTTACCGCTATACCATAAGGCTAAAAAAAAAAAATTGTTTGTTTGTCCTCGACCGCCCGCACCTATTTTTACGCCCGCGCCTACAACCTTTTTTTTTCTATTTTTTTTTTTAACATTTTCCCAAAACTGTAAGTTAAAAACATCGATTTTGTTGGATTTTCTACCTTTCTCGACTTTTACGTCTTGATTTAGGCATTTTACGAGACCATATCATCGTGTGGTCGCATGTCCAAACTCACTATACAAATCTATATTTCGTTGTGAACTTTGTACTCGGCGATCGTACTATTAAAAGAACTGAATTTATATCGTATAGCTAGCGTTGTTTGTGGACAAAAACGCAGGGTGAAAATGTAAATATACCGATTTTTCTCACAAGTTACAAAAATGTACTAAATACATTGTATTAAAATATTTTTCATACATTTGAAATACATATTTGAATGATATATGTAATAGTTTTTTGATTTTTAAATATTTTCACGTGGTGATTTATATTGTCTGCATAACAACGTTCAAGTGATGCAGTCCAAACATGGCGACCTACGCATTTTGCGTATGTATTTTGCGCGATAGGAAAGTGATTGTAGATCGCCTTGTAAGTGCCCCTATATCCCTAAATTTACGGGAATTATTTAATAATGTAATGTCAGATGTTCCGGCTACTGCTGATGATCAATTTACCGGCCTGGAGATAGCGGTGGGGGAGAAAAGAAACGGGAGTACTGTTTCTCCTACTGAAACAGTGGCTACCATTGCCGATTTGCATGCTCTTAAAAACAAAAACAAAAAAAACAAAAAAAAAAAATCCGCCCGCCCGCACCAATTTTCAAATGGTTGTGGAGGACAAACAAACAATTTTTTTTTTTAGCCTAAGTGAAATGCCTCTGTTGCCATTGCTGTAAGAAATACTGGGTATCCATTCTTGTGTAGAGAAGCACAAAACAGGTCGATCAACAAACAAACAAATTCATTCATTTTTTAAATTTGACACTTGTTTTCATGTATCAATTTTGATGGGATTTGGTGTGGCTTAGGATGAAGTTTGGATTTGATTGAATTGATGTGTAATTTCAATGTGTTTTTGCTTGTTTTTAATTACGGAATAAAGATTGATTGATTGGATTGTTTATGTTAATGAAATATTTGTGGTATTATAAATGATTCTTTCCTTTTAAAGGAGTATTTCGTGATCCTACAGTATCCTATTTTTATGACATTTTTCAATAGATATCCACCAAAAAAACTTCAAAAAATTTCAGTTGATTCCGATTTTGCGTTTGCGAGTTATGCATGATTATGTAGGCCTAAAGTTAATTATTTATTACTTCCGTGGTCCGAGCTGTGCGCCAAGCGTAGACGAGCATACACACAGAAGAAATAAACAATCACGCTGATTGGCTGATCAACGGACTTGACAACAAGCCGGTTGACCCATTGGTTGTCGGCGCGGCGCGTAGTAGGCGACCTTGTCACTTCTACGCGATTGCAATTGACCAGCGCATACCCGGACCACGGAAGTAATAAAAAATTAACTTGATATTACACTGTTCCATAGACAATGTGTTGTAATTTCATTCTGGTGCACCAGAACATACATGTAATTCAATATTTTTGCTAAACAAATTAATCTGCAAGAAATTTTTTGTACATAAACATCATGTAACCAGAGGTTTTCAGTGGTATAAAAATCTCAACTTTTTTTTAGAAAAGTGGGGGGATGATGCATGCTGTGGATCACAAAATGCCCTTTTAATATCTATAATATGTGTTTCTGTGCCACTGCCACAATATCATTGGGGTTGGTGTTTTCTCAGGCTTTTGCTTTTAGTTGCATCTCCTCTATCTTCTTTTTTTTAAAGTTGTGTGTTTTTTTTATTTTTGTGATTTTGTGATTTTGATGGAAATAAATTAAATATGCAATTAAATATGAATTACATGTGTAGCAAAGATAAAGGCTACATTTTGCAGAAAATAAAGATTTAACTTCTTAGGCTTAGCAGGAATTTGAACAACAAAAAAGGAGAATTTTACAGAAACATGATTACATCCCAGCTCATCAAGAGGGGTGTTTTTATTTTTCAAGCATGAACACCTGATGGGCTACTTCAAAAAATGAAAGTACCAGAAAATGTCACTTCAATATTTGTTTTACATCACAATGTTTCACCATGCAATCTTTTTCAATGAAATTATCAATGATACATGATCAGGTTTCAATTTGAATTAGTACATGTCAGCTCTATTGCATTTCGGATGTGTTTACAGGAGGGTGTCTGTATTCATTCAGCTATTATTATGATCTATGATTAACAAAATATAAACTTCAGCTTCAACTGGTGTGATATATGAAGGAAAAAATAGCGGGAAAAGGAAGGACTACTTTATTCACTTGTACTACTATTACTTGCTTACATAACATTTATATGAGAAAGCAATATTGACAGCGATGCATACAAGTATATTTGTATAGATGTCATTTTCCATCAAACTTGTGGGACAAAAGAGAAGTAGTGAAAAATTGTGTTGCCTTTTCCATTTTCAATCTGCTAGGTGTTGGAAAAGGGGTCGGGGTAGCTGAGAATTATTATAGTAAACATAAGGGATATCCTTACTTTGCTTTTGAAATGGGAAACGATATTAACCTATATTATGATAGAAAACATATCAGGGATAGCCTTACATTGCTTTTTAAACTGGATCAATCTGAATTTATGAATAGACATGTGTTGTCCATAAAAAAGGTACCATCATTATGTCTGCTAACACATACATCATCGCACAAAGTTATGATTTGCTAGTTCAATAAGTTTGATGTCAAGAGGTATGTTACTTTTTGTACATTGACACACTTAATCAGAAAAGTAATGTGAATAGATTTTGACTGAACTTGTAACATATGCTACATGTACACCCTATAGATTTAGAAGACCTAGATCAGTGGCAGCCATTTTTAAATAACAAGGTGGCTGCTGAAATCATCAATTGTACACAAAAGCTCTATTTTGTATGTATTAATCAAAAGGTTTGCCTGCTTCACACCAGTGGCATAGCTGGGATTTGTTGAGGGTGGGGGGGGGAGTGTTACAACACATTAACACAGATTGTGCACCATTCCATTTCTTTGTGCACTAAAATCAGCGTTTCAGCATTGCAGATAATCTGAAATGGGGCTCATTGTTTAGATAGCTTTGTTAATTCAGTCGACACATCTTTTTGTATCCCGTGTGTACTAGGTTCCTTGAGGGCAATGTAGTAATGTGGGCTCATGATGATCTCATTACAACTGTTATCCAGGGTTCTTATTGTCTTATCATTTGTATTGGGAACACATGGGTTTATTATTGTATTAATGGTTGCAGTGAATTGTGTGGTGTTAGTGATATCATGTTCAAACATGCACTAAAAATGTATATTGGAAAGTAGTTCATTGGTCTTGGTTCCAGGTGGTTTGTGGCTCCTTTGCCATCTAAACAAACCATCTGGCAGGCATGGATCCAGGTTTTTGAAATGGGAGGGGGCTGCTCGTAAAAATGGTCGACCCATATTTTTTTCTTAATCACCCGGGAGTTAGAAAATTGAGCAAATAACATTTGCCATATCTGAACATGATTTTTTAACCCCCTGGGCACTACCTGCCGATCTAACATTGCCTCTGATTGGTCAATTATGTGATATCTTCACTTTAATCACCAATCGGGATGGATCTTTGCAAATAATTCACCCCAATTATTCTAACAATGTTGCTGATTGGTCCAATTGATAATGAAAACTTCTTTTTGACCAATAGGCAGGTAGTTCTCATAGGGTTAAGTACTCTCGTACTTGACTTTATATTTCGAGTAAATAGTGAGATTGTGAGCCAAGCTAATTGATGCTCACAGTATACATTAACCCATGGCAATAACTATTCTTGTTTTACTGCTAAGTCATTCACATTAATCCACTGGCATCCAAAGATTGCATGATTTAAATCTGTCATATCTTATCAATTTAGCCATCACTTAATATATTGTCAAAGGTTTAAGAACAGAAAAATATAATGTGAGCAGGCTAGTGTAGGTAAAATAGGTATGTACATGATGGTTCTATTTTGTTGATATAAACTGAGATGAGAAACTAAAGGTTTGTGCGGATAATTGGGAATAATTCTAATTTGTTATCTTACTTGAAAGAAAATGAATTTGAAAAGCATTTCACATTATAACCTTTAATGTCATGTGTTGGGTCATAGAGAAGCATCATACTGTCAGCTCATGTCAATTGAAAGTTATTGAAAGAAGATTCAGAACTGACTTTGCTGCACTTATAGGGGACTTTTGCCTAACCTTGGGGGCCAAAGAGAGGGAAAATCTTATGTAGATGTGAATATTTAGCTGCTCAAAAATATCATAATACATCTTCATAAGTGAACATTGAAGAAACAAACATAACCAGTGTAATGTGAGCTTATGTAATAAGGAGTGGTACCATGTAGTGCAATCTCTCTATCTCATCACATATCAATAATGAGCTTAAGGCTTAAGGGTCACTTTAAATGATGGGGATGATCTGTAAGACACTTTTAAACCATGGTTGATCCAGATCCACACACATCATATCTGTGCAGTTAATTAATTGTGGCATTTGTTTGAGTGGGAGGGGGAGGAGCGGTATTAATTTTATGGGCCATGATTCTTATAGTGACTGGGACAGACAATGCCAAAGATGAGTAGGAAATGACCCTATCACCACTGATTTTGCCACTGTGCCATCCAAAATCAAACAAAGTAGGAGCTCGTCATATGAATCTCCAAGGTATTTAGTGCACCCAGAACACATATGTTGAGTTAGATAGCATACCTACTGCCTAGATAATATAATGTAGATTGAATCACATCCATTAGTCCCATATGGATAGTACCATCCATTCCTCCATCCAGTACCATCTCATCATAGAGATAGAGATAGAAAGGGAGATTAGATTGGTATTCCCTGCCTACAGCATCTCGGCATTTCCTTCCGCTGGTCAAATGGGAATAATTATATGCTCACCACCAAATGGCATTCTAATTGACTCTACTCCATCCATATCTGGCCAACCAGACCTGTGTGCCTGCATGCATGCCTACTTGGGTTTTTTAGTTTACGGTCGGGTCCCGTCACTCTCCAAACTATCAGATACACATGCTTGCGGTAGATTTGTGAAAAAGGGTGATTAAAACAATCAATTTTACACATTTCTGTTTTGGCAAAATACAAAAAAAGGTATATTTTTGAAAGAAGAACCACACATCGCACACTAGCACATTTTAACATTAAATTACTGTGAAACATAACATGCATAGGCAGATAAACCAGGGAAAAACTCTGACATACCCATCTTTTTTTATTATATGATACAATTGAAACACTTAAAGGGGGTATTGCTTGTCCTGAGCTGTTGGTCATAAAGAATTGGGTGTCAATTATTCAGTTTGTATTTTGCTGTACAGAGTGTATTTATTGTTCTTCATGTTTTGTTTAACAATGGGGATGGATCAATTCAACAATAATTATGATATTGCAAAAAAGAGGAATATTTTTAGTCTCCCAGAATTCCAGATTTTGTGAGGAAAAGGGGTGTTTATACACTTGTGGTAAACCTAAATACAAAGTGGCTAATGAGGACGAAAGAAGAATGTGGTGACAATCATATATTTAGTTCAGCAGTGTTATTATCGTTTCATTCAGTACTATGCCATGTTTGTCAGAGGACAAGCTTTCTTTAAAGGGGGTAACCCTATTGGTTTTGGATATGGATTGTCTTTAAAATTACATAATAATATCAAATATCTCCCCTTTATGCTGCTTTGTGAAAAAGCGAGAGCATTTTCAGCGTAAATGTGAATAAATAGCCAAATTTGCAATCCAATACCTTGTATACGTGAATTGCATTCTGGGTAGGCATGCAACAACAACAATTCCCGTTCAGTATGCGAATGCTGACATGCTGCAATGCCGGCCCGTATTGAACGGAAAATATTTGTTTTTTTTTGGTTTATTGTTTTTCGTACCGTTTCAGAAAAAAAGGAAACAAAATATATTTCCCCTTGCAATATGTACATTTCAAATGAATATAAAAAAGTTTGGGTTAAAAATGGAGAGGAAAAAAACCTTCCGATACCGGGTTTTGAACCGGGTACCTCTCGGGTAAAAGAACGGAATTGCTATTTCACCAACTGAAATAATCAAGGAATTGTTTTAATTATATACGGCGGACCGTCTCCTCAGCACTTAGCGTAGTCTCCTACACAGCCAGTTTGCGTCGGTCTACGTCTAACACTCGTCGATCCTCGTGATAGCCACATACAGTCTGGCCGCGAGACTACACTTTAGCGTAGTTCGCTTTTTTCTCTTCCATGATCCGAAGAAATTTTTATTGTTTACAAACTGGTAACCTGTAAAAACCGCTGTGATTCATGATTTCTCGAAATACATCGACTTGGAGCGTCAAATTTCAGGATAGTAATGAGAAAAATAGTATCTATTATGTGATACCAAAACCTCATCAACAATGGAAAAAATCGGGGGGATGATGCTGTCGATCGGGTTACGGACCTTTAATTAACCCATGACCTGAGTGGGTGGCGGGCTGTCATTAACTTTATCGGCTTCTACACGAATATTGATCTTAAGCTTTACTACAACACTCAATGCAAAAAGGGGTGTAGCACTGCAATTTGTACTCATCTTAGTTCATAACAAAGTTTACAGCAAAATGAAATTGCAACTGAAGAAGAATGAATTACATTTAATAAGTATAAAATTATTTGAAGAGATATGGATGCTATAGAAAAGTGTGTAGCCTGCGACTCCCAGTCTTTACAAGATAGTTACTTCATATCAGCAGTAGATAGCTACTTCATCAATACCCATATCAGCAGTAGATTGCGACTTCATCAACACCCACATCAGCAGTAGATAGCTAGATAGTTACTTCATCAATACGTATATCAGCAGTAGATAGCTACTTCATTAAATACCCATACCAGCAGTAGATAGCTACTTTATCAGTACCCAAATGAACAGTAGATATATAGCTACTTCATCAACACCCATATCAGTAGTAGATAGCTACTTCATCAATACCCATATCAGCAGTAGATTGCGACTTCATCAACACCCACATCAGCAGTAGACAGCTACTTCATCAACACCCACATCAGCAGTAGATAGCTACTTCACCAACACCAACATCAGCAGTAGATATCTGCTTCATCAACACCAACATCAGCAGTAGATAGCTACTTCATCAACACCAACATCAGCAGTAGATAGATATTTCATCAACACACATCAGCAGTAGGTACATACTTTATCAACACCCATATCAGAAGTAGATAGTTACTTCATCAATATGCATATCAGCAGTAGATAGCTACTTTATCAGTACCCAAATGAACAGTAGATATGACACGGTTTCAGATTTGAAGCAGGTTTGACTGCCAAAAATGGCAAAATATAAAGTTTCAAAAAATATTGTTTTAAATATGTTTTCTAGACTGACATTTTGTGCAGAATTCATTTCTGAAGTCAGAAATGCACAATTGTTTTCCTGATATGAGCATTACAGTAGAGGCTTTTGACGGAAATAAAAATATGAGATCCATAAGTGACAACATCATCACAACATATTTGAACTCTATTGGCACACTTATAAAGGCTCTCCAAGGCTCACATCATGTTGTAGTGCAAGTCTGACATCTGATTGGTGCACACACATTGAATATAGGTCACATGATTGCGCAATATTACAGGTACTAATTGTTCCCGATTTTGCTCAAAAATGGGGTGGCGAGTCAATTTGATAAAAAAATTAGAACTTAAAAAATATGCATTTTAGCACAAGTTTGATACTATATCCCTGTAGTACTGTATCATGGGAATAACTGATTAGTTTTTCTTAAGTCAGAAATGCAAAATCTGTCATTGTTTTCCTGATATGAGCATTACAGTAGAGGCATATGCTTTTGACGGAAATAAAAATATGAGATCCATAAGTGACAACATCATCACAACATATTTGAACTCTATTGGCACACTTATAAAGGCTCTGCGAGGCTCACATCATGTTGTAGTGCAAGTCTGACATCTGATTGGTGCACACACATTGAATATAGGTCACATGATTGCATAATATTACAGGTACTAATTGTTCCTGATTTTGCTCAAAAATGGGGTGGCGAAATCAATTTGTTAAAAAAATTAGAACTCAAAAAATATGCATTTTAGCACAAGTTTGGTACTATATCCCTGTAGTACTGTATCATGGGAATAACTGATTAGTTTTTTAAACATGTCGCCCTCATATTTGTTTTTTTTTGCGATTTTTGAAATGCCAAATTTTACGTAATTTACAGATGTCACAAATTGTTAAAAAAATTAGAAAAGAAAATTGAGAAGGAATGGAAAGATATTAATGTTATACCCAAGTAGGAACTTATACTGTGCATAACTGATTAGTTTTTCAAGCCTATAGCTCTTGTAGTTTTCTTGTAATCCCGATTTTTGTAAATGGCGGGAATTTTTACACACATCAAAATTTTAAGGGATAGGGGAAACATTTTTACATTTTGCAAGTTTTTCCCTTAGTTAAAATGAAAGCCCATTCAATACTGCATAGACTGGTAGGTCAACCATCACTGTAGCACCTTCCTATCAAGAGTTATGATTTTTCAAATAAATTTTTTTGCCGAAAACAGCTTATTTTGGCATGTCAATTGTCACGAGGCATGTCATATTTGAATGGTTCTGGCACGCAAATGATTAAGTCAATCACAAAACAAATACCTGAATCCATCAAATAGTACCCTCAGCTGATATGTTAACATTTTAAAGGGCCATATCTATGTATATTGTAGACTCTATGAGTATACAAAGTTGGCATGTGAAAATTTTTGTCACCCAAAAGTGCATTTTTCGGGCAAAATCGGCCACAAATCAACATTTTGTAGCAAAAGCGATGTACGATGCACACGCTTTTGACAAAAAAATCATGTTCTACAAACAATTTTACCCTAGAAAAGACACCTTAGAAATTAAACTCTGGAGTGAATTTTTACACACTTTGGCAGTGAAACCTGCTTCAAATCTGAGACCATGTCATATATAGCTACTTCACCAACACCCATATCAGTAGTAGATAGCTACTTCTTCAATACTTATATCAGCTGTTGATAGCTGCTTAATCAGCACCCATATCAGCAGCAGATGACTACTTCATCAATACCCATCATAGTAGATTGCTACTTCATCAATACTCATATCAGCTGTTGATAGCTACTTCATCAACACCCATATCAGAAGCAGATTGCTACTTCATCAATACCCATATCAGCAGTAGATTGCAACTTCAACATTCATATCAGCAGTAGATAGCTACTTCATATCAGCAGTAGATAGCTACTTCATATCAGCAGTAGATAGCTACTTCATATCAGCAGTAGATAGCTACTTCATATCAGCAGTAGATAGCTACTTCATCAATACCCATATCAGCAGTAGATTGCGACTTCATCAACACCCACATCAGCAGTAGATAGCTACTTCATCAACACCAACATCAGAAGTAGATATCTACTTCATCAACACCAACATCAGCAGTAGATTGCTACTTCACCAACACCAACATCAATAAGAGATAGCTACTTCATCAACACACACATCAGCAGTAGACATATACTTTATCAACACCCATATCAGCAGTAGATAGTTACTTCATCAATACGCATATCAGCAGTAGATAGCTACTTCATTAATACCCATACCAGCAGTAGATAGCTACTTTATCAGTACCCAAATGAACAGTAGATATATAGCTACTTCATCAACACCCATATCAGTAGTAGATAGCTACTTCATCAATGTTCATATTAGTAGTATATAGCTACTTCATCAATACTTATATCAGCTGTTGATAGCTGCTTCATCAACACCCATATCAGCAGCAGGTACTTTATCAACACCATTATTAGAAGTAGGTAGCTACTTTATCAACACACATATCAGCAGTAGATAGCTTTTTCATTAATGCTCATATCAGCAGTAGGTAGCTACTTCATTAATACATATATCAGCAGTAGAAAGCTACTTTATCAATACCCACATCAGCAGTAGATGGATAGCTGCTTCATCAACACCAACATCAGCAGCAGAAGTATACCATTATCAGAAGTAGATAGTTCCTTCATCAATACCTACTTCATCAATACCCATATGAACAGTCGATAGGTACTTTTATTAAATCCCACATCAACAACATTAATAATAGATGGCTACTTCAATGGAAATTCCTACCTATCAACCCTATTTATTATTTTCTATATTCATGTGGTTCTAAAACACATGTGAAGTCTTATAAGAAAAATTGTATGAATGTGTCATACAAGTATTGATAATTTCCTTCCCTCACCTCAAGCTGTTGATGCAAAACCTCTGCATCTTATCATCATATATGATGTAATATCAATAGCTTCCTACAGATGAAAACAATTCATACACTATGAGCCACAATAGTCGCATTCCAAGTGCCAAGGTTCAGTAGCGCCCAATCAACAGCCATAGCATAACAACTGGCCTTAATGCTCTGTGGATGAGTTTCATACCCAAAACATTTAGAGGTCCTCTTATTAGTGTAAATGTAAATTGGGGTTAAGGAACTGTTGCTTGATAGATTGTGTTGTTTTAGATCATGATGATAGCACCAAACCACCTGTAAATATCATAAAGTTTGTAACACACTGGCTTTGGAATGACGATGTGGGCATAATGAGGCAGATGAAAGCATTTGATGAATGTTTTCATTACTGTGTTAAATAGAGCTTCAAGTTCTCTCATCTCTGCCGTGATGGCGTGGCACCCACAAGGCTAAAACAGCTGGGACCTATGCATATTTAACACTGCGGCTTAAGTTTAGGGGATTTTATAGATTCAAAAGGGTTAGATGAGACATTTAAATGGAGGCCTGTTTAATAGTGAAACCAATATGGCTGTCTCTTGACAGTAATTATCATAAGTTGAAGCTCATTTTTGTTTATGTGCATGTGGATGTACAAATTGTAAACAATGTGCCCTTTATGAGAAAGAACATGTCAAAAATGTTGATATCTGCTGTGGATAGCAGCAGTAAAGTAAAATATTTATAACAAATTGCACACTTCCAAAGCACACTTAAAAAGATTGAAGACCACATCTGAATAGAACACTCTTTGTTACAGGGGATATGTAAAGTGTGTAAGTATCCAAACATTTTTGCGCATGATTGTGAGTAATAATAGCCTGTCTTGTTAATAAACGAATGAAGAAAATGAATCAAGAATCCATTCACATTTTGCTAGAAATTGTAAGCAATGGAAACAAACATGATATCTTGTTAACACGAATAGTAGTACACCAGGAGACACAAATAACAGAAGCATGCTACATTCATGGCATTTGTTCTTCTTATGAGGAGGAATTGTTTGATGTTTAGGAAGTGCTGAACATATTACAAAGGCCATAAACAAAAGGTATCCAAGGGCCCCAGTGGAAATCTCAAAGGCTAGAGGCTTACAGGTCTCTAGTGTATCCTCATATTAATTACTCCACTGATTTCATTGTCAGCCTAAAATGCAATTATTGTACTAATACAATTAAAGGTTATTGACTCCAAGAATTGATTACTGTTCACTCAATGTTAAACATATAACTGTTAGCAGAATGCTTTCTCTCATTTTTATACCAAAACATGAGATTTTCGCAAGTTCAAGGTAGGATAGATTCATTTTATATTGCAAAGAATCAATTATTAGTTAATATATTTTAACCAAAAATGTACTACACTATAGTAATTTATCCAACTCTGAGGCATTTCATACTCTCTCATTTTAGAGTGCAATTAATAGGATGTAGGTAAGATGTATAGACATGACCTGTGACAGTTTACTTGAAACACTCAAGGGGCAAGTAGCTGTATCAACACCGCTTCATAGTTCCATATTAGCTCACTTATAAGTGATAAGATCCTTCTTTGGTTCACTTAAGCAAATATAATATTTAAATTATGTGTAGGTATAAAATACTCCCAATTCTATACCCAGCAAAGAGTGCTTGCTACTTGGGTGAAGCCATAAATGTCAAGAGCTTCAAGAAAATCACCCAAGGTAACAAATTACTGCAGTACTTAGTGTGAAAAATATGCAAACCGTTAACTTAAAACAATAATCTGCAAACCACTTAATCTACTTAGGTATTTTCTCTAGTGAAATTACTACATAAATAATTACTTATTACCAACAGAGCTGGCAAATATTTTTGGTTGATTAGCACTTATTGATTTCTAATTAGGTTTTCTTAGTATGTCTATTTGTGGGCAGGGATCCTACGGGAGATTTTGGTGGGTTGATGGGAGGATTTTGACAATCAGATGTTGGCATAAGCATGAACAGCTGAAAATGCAAAACACTGGTGATAGAAAGCTTAACACCTCAACTGTAGACAGTTTTAACGTGATTCTTTTAAGAATATGGATTTAGATTACTGTTAAGTCAATATTTTTGCATGCATTTATTTTTGTGGTTGCAAGCTACACTAACATTTTTGTGGGAAGATGATTTTGCGGTTGTAGATTTCTTTGCAATTACACTTATTATTGAACACATTCATGGGGTATTGAATTCATTGGCCTGATATGCAGACAATAACAAGGAATGCATGATACCACTATGAAAATGTCGGCTTATACAGAACCGTAAAATACACATCCACTAGGGCAGGAGACTACTTACGTTTGGTTTGGGTAAGTAGGTACCACCAGGAATCAAGAAAATAGACTAATTGCTTTACCAAATTGCCTAAGAATATTGGACTCATTGGCATACAAATAGTCCATCAAATATTAAACAAATTGGCACAATTTTACACTAAGGAGTAAAATTAATTGAGCTATTTGATAGGAAAAGGTGAGCAAATTGTAAAATAATTACCTTCCATATGCCAGAATTGACCTCAAAAAAGAGGTAATTGATTTAACAGATAGATAACTGAAAGTACTATAAGCCATGTTTTTGGCAGATCTGTGTATGATCATGTGCTGAGTACCCATCCACCCTTTCTTTGCACATGTAACTGTGATGTAGGAATGACAGAAATAGTTACTTACATTTGAACAACATAGTTGAAATTAATCAAATTGTGAATACTCTCAATCATCTAGGAATTGTAAAATGAGAGAATAATACAATATAGTAAACCAGATTATTCTAACATACCTTGGAGCAACCAACGTTGTGGTCAGTACCAGTGACCTTCAGCTGGGTTGTGATGTTAAACACATTGAGTCTTTGGTGAAGACTCGGTAACTTGAGTCCGTGGACTAAACACCTCGAGTCCTTAGTGCCCGGCCTTGGTGGAGGACTCAGAAACAACCTCTCATACGCCTGAGACAGAACAATCAGAACTCTACCTCACCAAATGACGTCACAAGGTGACGTCATTGGGACTCAAAAGTTGTTTAACATTACAACCCAGCTATGCAGCTGAAGGTCAGTGGTATTGACCGCAACGTTGGTTGCTCCAAGGTATGGTGGAGTAATCTGGTTGACTAGATTGAATTTATTCTTTCATAGTTGAAATTCATTAATTAGATAGGGCTGTAGAGGTAAACATATCATTTATATATGATTTACATGCAATATATCCCCATATAGATAAAAGGATTCAATTACAGTTAGAACTAACAAGTGTGTTTTATTTAGAATCTGCAACCCCAAAGTTTTTAAAGAGTATAAAAAAGTTGTAAAAAATCTTAATTTGCGAGAGTAGTGAGCAAAAAAAACACAAGGTTTTTCATGCTTTTTGGTCAAAAAAGGTCCATATTTTGGGAAGGAGGTCCACTTTTCACAAATTGCCCTCCCCTCAGTGTCCTGGAAAAAAATCCACTTTTTCAAAATCTGCACCCCCTCCAAAAAAAAATCTGTGTGTATAGACCTGGCTTCAATTGAAGAATGTTGCCATAATCACAGGAGATACTGCACTAATATTATATTATCCCTGCTATGGGCCCACATGTATATTAGCACAAACACATGATTCATGTGACTGACAAGATGGGATGGAGGTATGAGTAACATAGTGTCATTGGAATTGGATATTGAAGTACTTTACCAACAAGACTTTCTTATAGGTTCTTAAAGGCATCAGATAGATAGGGATGATTTCCTTACACAAGCAGATTCCTCCATCATGAAGTACTACCCGATTACATACTGTATTCCATGCACCTGCTATCTACTCAGTTGCTGTTATGTGTACCTGATAGAGGTAAATTCAAATGTACCAGTACTGTAGGTGCACTAAGGGTACTTATGAGATAAACCAAAGGTATTGCTAAAGTCACCTTTGGACAATTGCATGTCTTAACATGCATTTGCTACCTGTGCTTGAATTTGGCACTTGGCTGGTGATAATCAAGAGAAATATAAAGGGCAAGTTGTAACCCTGAGCACGGAACCTTTTGAGGAAAGTGTGGGTACTCAGCAAGGGTGGATATAGGCCAGTCAACGAGGGGTGGGATGGGATGGGGGCCCAACTAGATAAAGATTACAAATGTGGAAATATTACTGTGAAGCAGGCATCATGTCTTGCTTAGGCAAGGTAGGGTGTGTGTAAGGAGGATGTTCGTTCCCCCAAGATAACCAGCTCCCTTCGTACTTTCTATGTTTCCCTTAAATCATGTTACTTGATAAGCCTGCATTTTCTACAGTGATCATCCTCAATATAATGGAGACTAATAGAGAAACCAGGGAGAATGCTTAATCATGGGATTTTTAAATGGGAGATGAATTTTGCCGTGTGGATGATGTTACGATTGGACTAGGCTTGAAAAGCATTTCCCACTCTTGTGTGGAAAATTTACCTTGATTATTACCACTTGTAAAGTTTTCCAAAATTTCAGCATGGAACCAAGATCACTTTGCCATTTGAGGAATCAAGAACCTGTCCTGTGTCTACCTTAGGTGTAAATCATGGGATGGGCCATGCAGTCATCCCCCCAATGTTATGTAAATGAATGTTTCTAACCAAATTGAGGCTAATATTTTCGCTGACAAATTGCATTCTTATTTCATCATTTTAGCTTGAAATTGATCAGTGATTTGGAGTTTGTTCCAAGAAGTTTAATCTGGGTGCAAAAGATGCTACTTTCAAAACATTATTGCAACCTCCATCCACCCAATGTCATTATGTCTCAAAGAAAAATGCTGCCTTTTTTCTGCAGCATAAAAAAGTGTGTGATGAGCCCAGGTAACATGGGTGTTACTTGCTAGTTGTGATGAGCCCAGGTAACATGGGTGTTACTTGCTACTTGTGATGAGCCCGGTAACATGGGTATTACTTGCTAGTTGTGATGAGCTCAGGTAACATGGGTGTTACTTGCTAGTTGGGATGAGCCCAAGTAACATGGGTGTTACTTGCTACTTGTGATGAGCCCAGTAACATGGGTGTTACTTGCTAGTTGTGATGAGCCCAGGTAACATGGGTGTTACTTGCTAGTTGTGATGAGCCCATGTAACATGGGTGTTACTTGCTAGTTGTGATGAGCCCAGGTAACATGGGTGTTACTTGATAGTTGTTATGAGCCCAGGTAACATGGGTGTTACTTGTTACTTGTGATGAGCCCAGGTCTAGTTATAAATTTGATCCTGGAAAGCAATATCTTTCTGGCACTTGTTATGATCTATATGGATATCTATCAAAATATGAGGAAATGTGTCGGATAAAATTGTGTGATAGGCTTTTACGATGGGTATTCATGGCATGAATTGAAGGGTTCAGTAAGTTCCCATTTATCTAGACAAGTATAAATGTGACGCGATCAAGCAAAATCAGTCGGAACTCAGAAATATTAAATTTCCAGTTTCTTAAAGAATAGTAAAAAACATTTACAAATCTGGATTTTGCAGAAAACCCCATTGAAATTGAACAATCAATTCCAAAGATATGAGCAATTAAAAAGTTTCCAAAACAATAGGAAACAAATGGAAATATTTCTTTGTTTGGCTATATCTCAAAATCAATATTTCCGAGTTCCGACTGATTTTGCTTGATCGCATCACAAATATGGGATGGGATTGAGGGACTGCTGGCAGGCTATTGTGAACTAAAAGCTACAGATCCTATTTGGGCTAACATACAAGTTCATTAAAGTTAAAACAATGTAAGCACCATGGTTTGCCACCCTGTTTACAGTACTGTTCTGGAGGAAATTGGCTGCATAATAGTTCTCATCATCATGCCCTTCAGTCAAACTCAGATGCCAAGAAATGATGATTTGTCTGTGGCTTTGAGGATACATTGATTTCAACATATTAATGTAACCTTTCAAGATGCAGAGCAGTGGTTACTGGATACTACCATTAGCTTGATGAGGACAATAACTGGCTGCTAATAATTCTTGATCCCAGCCCAACTACTATTCTAAGTCTTAAATCCAGCATTTCAAATTGAAGAATTGTAAGAGTGTTTTTAAAAGTAGGCCGAAGCTATTTAAGCCTTGGTATTGAAGTCTTAAACTTGTCATTTGTGAAAATTTTTTGATGGTATAACGTAAAACCTCCTCTACAAGCATATAGAGTGCTTCTGATGAAAGCTAAATTAATCCAGGCGCCATTATGGAGTTTGAGCAAATAAATGACAGATCCAAGCATATACAAACAAGTATTATTGTAAGACCAATCTATTGTATTGGCATATTTACGCATGTATTGTATTAATTTACCTTTCATCAAAAACACTATATATGCTTGTAGACGAGGTTTTACGGTATGTCGTATGCCTACTTGATGGGGTGACAAATGCACCCAAATTCATGATTTGGGTGCTTTTGCCAACTTTTTCTAAAGTCCCAATTTGAACAAAATTTGACGCTTTCTATAATTATGGACCCTATTAAGGGTAGTATGATGGATGATTTGTACAGCAATTGAATACCTAAGAGGAAGAAGGGCCCAATTCCTTCTCCATAATATTCCCAATATTTGTGGAAGAAAGGCCCAACTCCGTGGAGATGGGTATTAATTTCTTCCATGGAAACCATGATAAATGTACTGGGAAGTCTGTTTAGAGAGAGTGGATTTGAGCCCTTCTTTTACACAAAAAGAAGAACTGTCTGCTAGCAATAAAATGTCCTTGCCTAACTCATTTTTGTAAAATGGTGTCGTTGGGCCCTTCTTCCACTTAGGTATTCAGTTGTTTATGTTGGTATTTCAAATTGCTTTAAATATTGTGTTTGCATATCCAGATGCAATCTGAATTCTTTTGTGCCCCAGGTGTGTTATCAGATAATCTATTTTGTAATATTTAATCAACTTTATCTAGATAATATTTCACATTTAATTAAACATTTGTAGTAGATAGTGATTTTTGCAATTAATAATAGGGTTTTGATGGGATTACATTATCAATAGTTATATATATACCATGTCATATCTGTGTGATTTGTTTACATTGCTGGCCAGATCAATTCGCTATATATGATCATTATTTTAATACATCTGTTTCTCTCTCTTTTCTTTCTTTCATGATTACTTCTGATATCATCTTCTGATGCTGATTGTGTGCTTATACAGGTAAGAGACTCATTATAAAAACCACTTTACTACATTCCAATGAAACATTAGGGTCTAACATTAGGCCCAAAATTAGGCCTGGATTATTTTTCCATAACCTAACCTACCCTTATTGCAGGGAAACCACCAAAATGATAAATTTGTACCCAAATTCCTTTTTTTTGTTGGCTAAAATGTTTAAAAGAAAATCCCGACCTATTTTATGTCAAAGTTTTGGTAACATTTTTGTGGCCTTGTTATGAATTCATTGATAATCAAAAGCAACTAAAAATGTGTCACCCGAGCAAGCTTCCTGTAAAAAGAAAATGGCGACTTTGAAACTAAAATTGGAAAGTAAATGTAAACTTAAGATAAGATAATATTAAACTTTGTAATAATTTCATTTAATAAAGCAACGTAACATGTGCACTACTGAGTACTGAAGTCCCATGATACCAAAAAACACTTTTGTCAGCACCTTGACATTAGATAAGAAAGAATGAAAATCAGTATTGTCAGTTCCTGATCCTTTACATATTTTGAGTAATATATATTTAAATCCTAAAATAATATCTTTTCTTCATAAAAATAAACATAGTAAATGTTTTAGTATGTTTTTTTATGGTGACGAAAATTAAAATCATTGATATGTACAACACAGTGAGGCATTGCATTCACCACTGATGACACATGGTAAAATTACAATAGAACGTGTTTGTAAATCCCGATCATTTTATTCTCATGTCATTGGCATTCAGGCATCTACAGCAGATAGAGAACACCATGGATAAGACAAGGTTATTACAGGTTATTCTTTCATTGCTATTGTATTAAAATTATCACTAGATACAAGTGTAAAAAGTGCAGGTGAATGGTTTTCAACATAGTAGTCTTAAAAATTGGAATTTCCGCATAAATTAGATTTGAAACATGGGTACAATTTACAAATGTTATATGTATATGTAAAGATGGCTCACAGCACAAAGCAATCAAAGGTTTTATGTATTATTAAGAAAATTAAAATGTCCATTGTTAGATATATTTGTTGTTTTCATAGAAAATATGCATTTAAGGTATAAAGAACAAGTGCTCTTTTCCCTACAATTCTTCATTTGTGGTCAAGTAATATAATATCCAGTCTATAGCCCAACATCTTTGTTGGCAAGCAGTATATTAATTGGCAGTCTATAGCCCAACATCTTTGTGGGCAAGCAGTATATTAATGGGCAGTCTATAGCCCAACATCTTTGTGGGCAAGCAGTATATTAATGGGCAGCCTATAGCCCAACATCTTTGGGGGCAAGTAGTATATTAATGGGCAGTCTATAGCCCAACATCTTTGTGGGCAAGCAGTATATTAATGGGCAGTCTATAGCCCAACATCTTTGTGGGCAAGCAGTATATTAATGGGCAGTCTACAGCCCAACATCTTTGCGTGCAAGCAGTATATTAATGGGCAGTCTATAGCCCAACATCTTTGTGGGCAAGCAGTATATTAATGGGCAGTCTATAGCCCAACATCTTTGTGGGCAAGTAGTATATTAATGGGCAGTCTATAGCCCAACATCTTTTTGGGCAAGCAGTATATTAATGGGCAGTCTATAGCCCAACATCTTTGTGGGCAAGCAGTATATTAATGGGCAGTCTACAGCCCAACATCTTTGTGTGCAAGCAGTATATTAATGGGCAGTCTATAGCCCAACATCTTTGTGGGCAAGCAGTATATTAATGGGTAGTCTATAGCCCAACATCTTTTTGGGCAAGCAGTATATTAATGGGCAGTCTATAGCCCAACATCTTTGTGGGCAAGCAGTATATTAATGGGCAGTCTATAGCCCAACATCTTTGTGGGCAAGCAGTATATTAATGGGCAGTCTATAGCCCAACATCTTTGTGGGCAAGCAGTATATTAATGGGCAGTCTATAGCCCAACATCTTTGTGGGCAAGCAGTATATTAATGGGCAGTCTATAGTCCAACATCTTTGCGTGCAAGCAGTATATTAATGGGCAGTCTATAGCCCAACATCTTTGTGGGCAAGCAGTATATTAATGGGCAGTCTATAGCCCAACATCTTTGTGGGCAGGCAGTATATTAATGGGCAGTCTATAGCCCAACATCTTTGTGGGCAAGCAGTATATTAATGGGCAGTCTATAGCCCAACATCTTTGTGGGCAAGCAGTATATTAATGGGCAGTCTATAGCCCAACATCTCTGTGGGCAATCAGTATATTAATGGGCAGTCTATAACCCAACATCTTTGTGGGCAAGCAGTACATTAATGGGCAGTCTATAGCCTAACATCTTTGTGGGCAATCAGTATATTAATGGGCAGTCTATAGCCCAACATCTTTGTGGGCAAGCAGTATATTAATGGGCAGTCTATAGCCCAACATCTTTGTGGGCAAGCAGTATATTAATGGGCAGTCTATAGCCCAACATCTTTGCATGCAAGCAGTATATTAATGGGCAGTCTATAGCCCAACATCTTTGTGGGCAAGCAGTATAATAGCTAGTCTATAGCCCCCCTCCCCTCTTTGGGACAAGCAATATAATTGCCAGTCTACAGCCCAACATCTTTGGGGGGTAATTTTTTGTTGCAACAAACAGACATCATCTCACAATTTTCAATTAACCGCAGTGACTTTTGGTTCTTTATTTTAATTTCCACTCACATGCTTAGTTAGCTTTGGTCAGGGCTTAGTTTTCCTTCTCCTTTGAAAAGTTGTCAGCAGGAAAATTAGCCAGTACATTTGATGCAACACAAAATCCGCAGCAAGATGTCAAACTAACAGCCTTTACATGATCTTCAGGTTTCTGATGGAAATTAAGTTACTTATGATCTTGGTATATTAGCATTTATATCTTAAGTGGTTTTGTTAGATATCACGTAGCAATCTGGCATATATTTACCTGAATAATATTCAATTTATTTCTGTCAAGATGACAGATAATGTATTTGACAGTTTCTGCACACCATATTTGTCTACACTCTGCATATATCACACTGTCGCCATTGTTAGGACAATAATTCATTGCATTACTTAACCTATGAAATAATCAAGTCCATTTGGACATCATTATCCCGGCTTGCCAATTCCGCCATGAAATGTAAAAAAGCCTCCAAGCCAGTGTGTCATAATGCGTAATCATCATTACTAGCCAGTCGATTTGTACATGGGGCCTAAAAGAGTTGACAAAACCCAGGAGAGTCTTAACAGACATGCTAGCCATATTGGTTTCTTGCTGTTAATGTATGAGCCGGTGTTTTAACACCATGGCTGACACCTTGAAAGCACAGAGGGATGAGACGGGGAGTGAATCCATGTCGTTTCCTAACTTTTGAATAGCTGCCATGTTAGGCACTCTTTTCCCTCTGTGTGTGTCTCTCTCTCTACCTTTTGCTTTGTGTCTCTTTTTGTTATTTTTGTAATCATAAACCTTTTATACTATTTCTCTCTTTTGTTATTTCTCACTGTAACGCAGGGGATGACACAGGCTCAATAAAATGAGAAAAAACACACAAAAAGGAGGAAAATTATGAATCTCATATAATTTTATATAATGAAGAAAAAGTTGAAAAAGAAGAATTCTTTTAAAAAAGCAAACAAACCAAATTTCATGCTGGTTTTTTTTGCTATCTGTACATGACAAACTTGGTTGGTGTGCCCCTTATACTGCAAACCAGACTTGGGCATTGATATAGTTGACAATTTTAACATAATATAAAATCCATAATTTCTCAAGAAACATGACAGTTACTTTCTTCACTATTCTTAAGATATTTACTTTGTGTAAAAAGACACACATTCATGAATGATTGTATCATGACTAAGAACATACTCTTATTTCAATTATTTGATTAAAAATTCTAAAATGTTTTTAAAGTGAAAATGTATAACTCATTTGATCATTTGCAATTAATGCATCAAATATTAGTTCAATTTTATTTCACCATTAAATAACTTTTACATAAGTCATATGGTAGGAGGGCTCAAACAATTTTGGCCACCCTTTACAATAAGTTAAACATTCAGGACGAAACACAATCAAAAGACGTATTGTTACGAGTCACACTGACTCAAGGCCAAAATCACCTTTTACCCGAACTCACACGAATGCACAACACAAATACACTGTTTGATTTTAAGCTAACAAATCTAAGTCTTTAATTGAAAACAAAGTATGCTTGGTACATATAACAACAATTACAATAAAATCACACAATCAGTTTTATTCTATCGGTACTTAACCAGCGGTCTTCTTGTTGGTGATTCTAGAGTTCTTGCAATGTTCTGGACGACTGATGTAATATATCCTTATTCACTTGTCCTGCGAAAATTAGCGAAGTCCAGTGTACGAGTTCGTACACTAGCGTTTATAAATCCTTGCGTATGAAATCCTCACACGAAACTGATGCTGCCTGCTCCTATTACTTGTCTTCTCCACAATATATCTCCTTGCGCTGCTTTCTCCAATAATGGTGTTACTTTCACCAATCACTCTTTTTCCAGGGAACAGGTTTCTTTAACACAGCTCCGCTGTTTTTTTGACAGATGCGTGGCCTTCACAAACCCAGCAAACTCCAGCAATTCGACAGAAGAACTTTAATCCTTTGATGAGGAAGAGCACATTTGTTTGCTCGCTATCTCCTTCGTTGCTGTATTAAAATAGCTCAATTATTGGCTATATAAACTGGTTAAAATGTACTTCTTTTTTTTTTTTAAGCACGAAGACCATCACACACATGTGGAGTTTCTCAATCTCCCATGGCATTCTGTAAAGTCCAAACAAAAGCCTCAAGCTTTTATATCAGTACTCATGCAAAAACCCATCATCTATTAATAAACTATTACTTCAATCACATTTTCACAACATTGCTGCAATCTTGGGATTTCCCAAGATTAATTATACACATTCACCTTTCACATTACATCACTTCCTGGGTTTTTTTTCTGATGGTGCAATATTGAACTGGGGATTTCCAAGTTCCAAACATAGCTCTGACTTTGTTTACAATAATTTGGGGGGAATTCCAAAATGACTTTCCACACCATTATCTTGCAATTACAAGGGGCTTTCCCATCTCATGAAATACTTTCAGCGTGTAAACAAAGTTAAATAATTAAATTAAATCAAATTACTCAGGGCACATCACAGTAACAAGACATAATTATGTGCAGACAAAGACCGGACAGGACACGTGAGACAGACAATGTTGGCTATGGTTTAAGATTACTTATTATAATACATATTAATAATAATTGATATGTAGGTTTAATATTTGATCAAATCTACACTATTCTTATTGCCGCCACCCCAAGAGGTACACTGCCATGCAGCTACTTCATTGGTACTCTATACCTGTGTGGGTACTCTACAGTATACAAATTGTAACCACACATATAGTATCAATCAATCCATGCCTGAAACTTATGTAGTGCCTAAAACCAAGAAACTTGCACTAAGGTGCAAGTTTCAATCATAACAATCATAATAATGCAAACAAATGAAAAGAAATACATAACATATGTTATCAATTCAAAAACATACACAATTTCAAAGAAGGTTACTGCTTATATGTATGGATTGGTCATGGTACTCAGTAGCTGGGCAGCAGTGTACCTCAATAGTAGTGTACAGTCACAGTGGCTTCATAAAGACTGATGAAAATAGTACATGAAGCTGCATTGCAGCAATTATATAAACAGTTACCTAATAAAAACAAGGGAAATTATTTCTTTGTATGTTAATAATGATGTTATAGTAAGAGTAATGCCATGGAGGGCCACTCAGTCTTTTTGTCTCCATGATTTAAATACCACCATTCAAGGAACATATGTAGGACACTCAACATGAAGTTTTATTGTGTCTGTATTGTTAGATACTAACACACCAGTATTGTTAAAATGCTGCCACCCCAGACTGACACAGGCATTGATAAACTACCTGATATTAGCACTAGATGTGAGCATTGATAAATGACCTGCTATCAGCAGTAGACATATAAGTATTGATAACCTGCCTGATATCAGTAGTAGATACAAGGATTGATAAACTACCTGATATCAGCAGTAGACATCAGCATTAATAAACTACCTGATATCATCAGTAGACATAAGCATTGATAAACTACCTGATATCAGTAGTGGAGCATTGATAAACTACCTGATATCAGCAGTAGACATAAGCATTGATAAACTACTTAATATCAACAGCAGACATAAGCATTGATAAACTACATGATATCAGCAGTAGACATCAGCATTGATAAACTACCTGATATCAGTAGTAGACATAATCATTGATAAACTACCTGATATCCGCAGTAGACATAAGCAAGCATTGATAAACTACCCGATATCAGTAGTGGAGCATTGATAAACTACCTGATATCAGCACTAGATGTGAACAATGATAAATGACCTGCTATCAGCAGTAGAAATAAGCATTTATAAACTACCTGATATCAGCAGTAGACATTTAGTATTGATAAACTACCTGATATCAGTAGTGGATACAAGGATTGATAAACTACCTGATATCAGCAGTAGATATAAGCATTGATAATCTACCTGATATCAGCAGTAGATACAAGCATTGATAAACTTGACATAATCAGCATGAGACAACCATTGATAAACTACCTGATATCAGCAGAGTAGATACAAGCATTGTGATATATTAGTAGTAGACATACGCATTGATAAACTACCTGATATCAGCAATAGATATAAGCACTACCTGCATTCGGGTGAATACATAAGCATTGATACAGAAAATGTTCATGGAATGGAAAGGCTATATTCTACATATAGACCCAATAAGCACTTGCATAATGCCCGGGCATAATCATGTCCGCAATTTGCACCAAAAACATGTGTAGGTGGTGTGTGTGTAAATAGCGTATCAGGTATCATACAACTACCCATCTGAATATGATATGATAAGTAATCATTCACCCAAAACAATAATCACACTTCTCAATCAGATTTCAGATGACATTTATGAAAATGGCTCTCATATTGGTTGCAATATAGATTGACATCTGTTACCATGGTAACACCAAGTTAAAATGACAGGTGACCTGTATTGCTGGTTGCCCCCAAAATTGTTGATGTGTTCTTTAATAAGATTTTTTAAAGCCATGTTGATAGGAAGCTTATATTATTGGCATCTTGATTCAAGTATTGAGTGGGACATCACAGTATTTTACAGTATAGTTTGGTGGCACTGGCAACTTTGTAGAGGACTTATTTAGCCTACAATCTTTAGTACAATGTGTTAAAATTGATCCCCTATTCCACTGTCACCAGTACAATGTTAGTTGGAGCCATATCATCAGTTGCGATGTTGGGCCCATCAACATGGGTTGGTGGGGAGGGGGATGGATGAATTTGGCTTCAAGAAGGGTTCAAGCTACATGCACAACATTGTTTAAAAACAAATAATGAGGAAAACACAGACCATGATGCACAGCAAGTGTCCCCCACATTTGTTTCCAGGATTGTAGATTCTCTTATAAAATAGATTCCTTAATCTCAGATGACCAAAGTGTTGTTGATGACCTTGACCAGATGTGGCTGATGGTGCAGTTAATTTTGTGAGGAAAGTAAAAAAGAAGTATATTTATGTCATTTATTGTCAATGTTATTTGTCTTACATGATTACTGATGTTCTCACAGGGCAGGGGCTATTTTAACGTGCCTCACTGTCACGTTCGTGCAATGAGATAAAAGTGTTGATGAAGTAGATTGCGTTTCAAAAATAAAAAAATTAACCTGAATGTGACCGTAAGAAAGGCTCTACCATTGTCTACTATTAAAGCATATCTACACGGATTGTTAATTGTCACTGTACGAATATTTTATCTCGACACATACGTGACAGTGAGGCACGTTAAAATAGCCCCTGTCACAGGGAATGTTTGCTACCATATGAGTGCTTTTCTCAGATCTGTAAATACATTTAGATTGCAGGTGGAGCTGCAGTAACGAATGACGCAAACACTTGCATTCCCCTGTGGAAAAAAGCAAATAAACACAGGGTCAATGGTCAATTTTGTTCAAGAAAGAAATGACCGCTTTGCATCTGCAATAACACATGGGACACATAACATGATCTATTACATAAGCTTCGGTCAAAGAGCAGTTGCAGCGGCACAAAGCAATGTTGTTATGAGCGTAGTAGAGACTGATGAATGTGGGTGCAATGGTACAATATCAGCATAGTAGAGACTGATGAATGAAAAGTTCATTTAGATGTGTGCAGCAGATGACTAGTGGAGTGCTCAAATAAGCAGAAATCTTGTTTTTCTATAGTTCATGTCGTCGTCAATTTTTAATTAAAGAATAATCACCTCTGGCTGTTGTCTGTAATAAAAAATCAGTGCTTGAGATCTTTCAGGGTCATACCAGATGGAATGGAGTTTTTCACAGTATTTTCTTGGTATTTTTGGTAGGTCTTTAATATTACTAGGAAAGTGGCCTGAAACAAGGGCACAGTTCATGTAAACCTGTAATAGTGGGATGCATTTTAAGCATGTATGGTGGTCAATCCAAGTCAGTTTTCTGTTATGAGCAGTGGACTAAAATGGCTTCCTAATGTACCACACCTTTATTTCAGCAGTTACATATAAACATATTTATTCATCAGTGTAAAAATCATTCAAAATAAAGCACACTGTTGTTTGTGGTGCTTTTGTACAAAATCCAACAGTAATCTGCTGTAAATGAAAGAGTAGAGTCTGGATGTCTGAATTAAAAAAGGAATTGTTGTATTTGCTTGTACCAAACTCGAGTTCTACACATTTGAATAAAACCACCCATTTTTGTAGCTGCAATGGGTGGTTTTATTCAAATGGGTATAATTGATGTATGGTATAAGCAAATACAACAATTCTTTTTTGAATTTAGACAATCAGACTCTACTCTTTCTAATGATAATTTCATTTACAGTGCATGGATCCCTTGTAAAAAAGCACCACAAACAAGTGTGTACTTCATTTCGAACGCCCGAATGGTTTTTTGGCGACTGGAAGGGAAAGAAGGGAGGAATATAGAAAGAAAACAAACAAAGAAGTTGTTTACTCTGGTGGGATTTGAACCCGAGACCCCTCGGGTACATAATGCCTGGCTGTTTATACACTCTACCCTGGGTATCATGGGAGAGCAGTGTTTAGCATTAAATGATTCACCCAGGTTAAAAAAGGTAAAAAACATCTCCAATTGCATGATACTATACATGCGTTTGCTGGGTTGACCTTACATGCTCACAAATCAATAGCAATGGAAGACTGCAAGGGTTAGCTAAACAACTTGAATAATGAACAAGTTTGGCTCTCTAATACTCGCACTGAAGCCGGCATTCAAAGCAAAATATATTGAACCTCTTTCTGATATATTTTTGCTTCAAGGTTGTTATTTTAAGAGCTGAGTTGTCACATAGATCCAAAGTGTATGTGACCTATCACAGAATAGTATATTACGTCAGCAAATGAAATTGTTAATGTAGTCAAATCAGGCTTGTGTAATTATATAGTAGGAAAATATAGTGGCAATCATATGCCATGTAAGGTCAACAAAATTACTTAAGTTAGATTGAAATTGCAAATTTAATTGTTTGATTAAGATGACAAAATGGGAGGGGGAACAACATAACATGTATGGATGCTTTAATAGGTTCATAAACTGCCCTACCCATGTTTTTCTTTCAAATCAATATTGAAATCTTTTAGTTTGCTCTATATATACAACATTAGGTGGGGTTGGAAGGTTAAGAATGGGTTTAGATTGGACATTAAAGGTATCAACCAAAGGACAGGTTAAACTAAACCTGTTTAATGCTCTGCATGTTGGCTATAGGGCTTCAACATAAAGTTTTGCGATATTTTCTCAAAACATCAAGAGCTATCTTAAAAAGCAGTGAACCAATTATACTAGGCTTGTTTGAACTCATTTTTCATGCTCACGGTTGTTTGTGATCATTTATTAATGTTTCTAACAAAACATTGCATAATTTTCAATTCCAGACTTTCACAATACCACCAGCTATCACATTAATATACAAATATATTTTTAGTTATTTTGAACTTCCTTTCTTTTCTTTTCTTTTCTTCATCAAAATTTTCAGTATTTTCTGTCTTTTTGTGATAATTTTATTTGTATGAAAACTGAGGGCGCTATTAAAGATATATTTTAAATATGATTTAGCCCAATAAGATGAATTATTCCTTTCATTTCATGATAAAAAATAGTTTGAAAAATTCTTTGCCATATGTTACTCATTTTTATGTTTTAATGCCATCTTACAAGTGTATATCCCTTGTAAAAATGCAAATAAGATTTAAGATAAATAGCACCAATAGTGTTCAACTTGCTTATTCCGAATAATGTTCATGAAAATGTACAATTCTGGAATTTTTTGAATTTTTAAACAAAATTGAAATTGTCTGCAGTCGACACCCGCCGTGAGAGTTAAGGTAAATTTTGCTTGAGTATGTATGTGAGTGTGAAATGCAATAAAATGCTACTTGGTTTAAAACATTGTATGACATCAGGCAATTTCTGGAGTTCGAGGTCTGAAGTAGCCCTGCAATGTTTACTCCAAAATGGACATGATGTGATTCAACTTCGAAAGTGGAGTGCATCACAGCTTTTTTAAAGATCAGTGACAGAGCCAGGGGGGCGAAGGGGCTGTGAGAAGTCTTGCCCCCCCCCCCCACTTGCCCCTGTTGTCACCAGAAATGGTGGGAGATGTATGCTGGGGCCTTTGAACATTCATTATTTAAAGCATATCAGACGTTTTTTAAATAATAGTAGCCAAACAAAACATCAAAGGCAAGAATATGACAGGTCAATATACCACAGCTTATTTGGTTTATTGACATTGGCACTGTTTGCAAGAGGGTTTTTTACGCAAGAGACTATCAAAAGTAGAAAATATTCCAACTTTTCAGTAAAATGACAAAATAAATTAACTATTTCTGCAAAATGAATTTTTGATGTGTCATAAAGAAGGTGATGCACACAGGCAATAGGAAATTCACAATTAGCCAAATTATTGAAAACTTAAAATGCTAATAATGCCAGTTAGTTGATTAAGGTACATTTGGAGAACACAATGTTACATTTCAAAACCCATTTTGTATTATAAATAGGATAAAATGATACCGGTAGATGTTATTGCCTTTTACAAAACTTACTTCTATGTATATTATATAAATATGAAATGCTGCACAAGTACTCCTCAATCAACCTAAATGCCTCACAGATTATAATAATGCTTAATGAAAAATAATTCAAATATTTTTCGTGATGGAAAATGCAAATAACCATTAGCCTAGATCAGATTTCTGCAGCAAGTTTAATGTCAGAGGTCACACATGGTAATCCTGTAAGAGCTCTAGGTCCATATTTGCTGCTAATTTAAGGATGGGTATGTGCCTACCATTATCTGGAAGTAGGGGCCTTTTGGTAGTCAATGTTACATGAAAAAGGGGGTCATAAGCTAGCAAATTCTCAAAATGTGGTCATTGGATAGATATTTTCAAAATAAATAGAAGCAAGTTTCACTGTGCATAATGCAATTTCACTCTTTATATCCAATTTTCTGAAATTTACAATACAAATTTGGTGAAGTAAGAGAATTGGACAGTTTTTGTAGTAATTTGATGATAATTATATTGCCTTCCAACTTCATTGGAAAAGTGTAGTCATATGGGAGGGGGGATTCTTTAAAAAGGAGTTACCTAGGAAGCTAAACATAAAAATGGAGACATTGGGTAGCTAGTTTTTAATGTTAATAAAAAGTGGGTATATTGATAATGTATGCTTCCATATGGGAACCTAGAGATATTTTTCCAATCCTGGGCTCTGTTTTGTTTTCTTGTTTTGTTAGGTTTCAAATTATTGTAACACTTTCAGAATTGACATTGATTTGAAATGTTTGGTAACAAACACAAACTCACTTCAATATAGCAGGTAGACTGAGTAAGTAATTCCAACCCAAATCGGCCCATAGTGATGTGCGTGTTTCTATCCTAGTATCCTAGCTGCATGTATACATTGTAATGCAGGAGTATGTTGAAGCCAACACAAATATAGCCTAATTCTAGCCTTCAGCATTGTAGTGAATATGCCAGTCTCATGTTACTATGCCTTGATCTAGAGCTAAACATTGAGCAGTATAGCCACACTTCAGAACTGGTGCAGACAGTAGTCTACAAATATTATCTGCCTTTTATATTAGCATTCATCCGATTTCCTCCCAAATGTTATTTAGAATACAATGGAAATGTGAAATATCTTGATATAGTATTACCAGAAAATGCATAGCTAAGTTGACTTTTTTCAGTTGATTTTTAAAGATTCTGAATGAGTCTGCTATATTTTAACTCTAAGAAAAAAGGATTACATCAAAAATTTTGCTTTTAATGTGATTATCTTAGCAATGCGCCCAGCCACATGTGCAAGTAGGCCTAACTGTACTCTTCTCCTATAAGGTAGATTTTTACCATTTGTATGCAAATTAACATGTCTCTGTTATTTTAAAAATTAACATGTCTCTGTTATTTTAAAAATTCTCCTTTCCCAAGATATTATTATTATTTTATTAATTCAGGAACTGTACTTTTTATATTATGGTACATATTTTAAAATATCATATATTAAAGCTGGGGTGTTTAATTATTTTAGATTTCTGTTGTTTTATGATATATTTATTTGCCATGCCGCTTTACCGATCCCTAAATATCATTTAATTGTAATGTCCATTAGTAGACAGTGGTGCTGTAACAGTAACATTTTAGCCAAAAAAATGGCATCAATAGGGCTAATAATTAAAAAAAGTTATGACCAAAAAAAAGAAGAAATTTATGCAATTTTTTTTTGCTTCGCTCAGACAATCCTGGAAAATGTATTGGGATCACTGCTGCATCATGCACATTGTTTTTGCTGTTGTCTATGAAAAAGGGTTATGAAATAATGATATCTGATAATTGTGTAAGTATTAGCTTACTCCGCTGGGTATCATGAGTTGGTAAAAAGGAGTCAGGAAACCTTTTTTGCTAGTAAAGCAACCTTTCAAATAATACAAAGTATGCACAAAAATGGGTAACTTGTTGGAAGAGTAAATTTGCCACTCCTAGTATGGCACAGAACAGGTTGAGGTACAGAGGGTGGTTGTATCTCAAGTAAGCAGAAAAGACCTCAAAAATAGAGTTCTTAGATAACTAGATACGCCAGTCTTCGGTTCTGAATAGGCTAGTTGTTTATTAATTCTCTTAGAAAAAAAAAAAGTAGACAGAATTCCCTGCAAGATTTCCCTTGCAGTTCCAACACCAAAGCCACACACAGTTCTGATCTTTTGTGTAATTTTATCCATCAGTGTCTTTCTAATTCAAACACATGGCTTGTCTAACTATTCCATTGTGTTAAATAATTCATCTGAGCACTGGTTATATCATCAGGCAAGTCAAGGAGATACATTACGCTATATAGAGTCAAAGCTGCTTTATTTACATCGCCAAAAATACTCTTTATGTTTTATTTCTAGATCCACATAACAAACATCATATCACCTGCACAGGTTGGTTCCATAGTGGCTGCGTAATATAATAATGTGCCTCAGGGGACTGTAATATAAGGGATGGCGGGATTATTTTCCAATGGGAAGGGGCAGTATGTATCTGGAGTGTAACCATGCAGTTTTGACCACAATGTTTATTCTGGCATCTATGAAGACAATGGCATAGAACAGAGGTTGATTTCCAAAGCATTCACATGCATTCACATTTCTGTTACTCATATACTTTATGTAACCTATACCTTTACAGGTTGGGAATAATGGTTCATAATTGATCTGTGGAAGAGGTCATGATGATTTGACTTGATGTGTCAAGCGGATTGAGGATATTCATGCCCACAAATCTGAGTGCAAATGATGCATACACCCCAATAATTTTCATTAAAAATTATTTCACAGCCCCTTGCTCATTTTGAGCAATCATGGTAAATAGTCTTATATCATTATCAAGAAGGTCATTGAAATATTGTAAAGTCGTTCTTTTGCTCTTTTTATGTCAAAAGATGAACTTTATGCAATTTTTTTCGACTTCGCTCAGACAATCCTGGAAAATGTGTTGGGATCACTGCTGCATTATGCACATTGTTTTCACTGTTGTCTATGAAAAAGGGTTCTAAAATAATGATATCTGATAATTGTGTAAGTGTTGGCTTACTCTGCTGGGTATCATGAGGTGGTAAAAAGGAAGCAACCTTTCAAATAATACAAAGTATGCACAAAAATGGGTAACTTGTTGGAAGAGTATATTTGCCACTCCTAGTATGGCACAGAACAGGTTGGGGTACAGAGGGTTATTGTATCTCAAGTAAGCAGAAAAGACCTCAAAATATCTTAGGTTTTCTGTTTTTCAACAGAGTTCTTAGATAACCAAATACGCCAATCTTAGATTCTGAATAGGATAGTTGTTTATTAATTCTCTTAGACATAGAATTCCCTGCAAGATTTACCTCGCAGTTCCAACACCAAAGCCACACACAGTTCTGATCTTTTGTGTAATTTTATCCATCAGTGTCTTTCTAATTCAAACACATGGCTTGTCTAACTATTCCATTGTGTTAAATAATTCATCTGAGCACTGGTTATATCATCAGGCAAGTAAAGGAGATACATTACGCCATATAGAGTCAAAGCTGCTGTATTTACATCGCCAAAAATACTCTTTATGTTTTATTCCTGGATCCACATAACAAACATCATATCACCTGCACAGGTTGGTTCCATAGTGGCTGCGTAATATAATAATGTACCTCAGGGGACTGTAATATAAGGGATGGCAGGATTATTTTCCAATGGGAAGGGGCAGTAGGTATCTGGAGTGTAACCATGCAGTTTTGACCACAATGTTTATTCTGGCATCTATAAAGACAATGGCATAGAACAGAGGTTGGTTTCCAAAGCATTCACATACATGAACCATTTCTGTTACTCGTATCATTTATGTATATCATTACAGATTTGGGAATAATGGTTCAAAATTGACCTGTGGTAGAGGTCATGATGTTTTGACATAATTGGTCAATCAGATTGAGGATATTCATGCACACCTATCCCAGAGCAAATGATGCATATACCCCAATAGTTCCCAATAATTAATTATTATTTTACAGCCCCTTACTCATTTTAAACAATTACTGTAAATAGTCTTATATGAAGAAGTTAATTAAAATATTGTAAAGCCACACTTTTGCTCTGGGCCAAATTAAGATCAAATCAAAACGGTTCCTTCTAAATCATGCCAAAATGACCACTTTGACAGTGGATCCTTGCAGCAGCTATTGCCTATATTTGCAGATATGCCCTTTTGCTCTGGTGTGTTGATGAAGTACTTGTAGTGGCTGTGTTACATATCAAATGTTGTACTGGAGCACAAGAGATGTCCCTAACAGATCGGATTGATTTCAACCAAAACCTGCCATCCAAGCCTGCTGCTGATTCTATTGCTCACTTCTATTAAATATAATAGAGGCTAGCCAAGGGTTTGCATTTTAGCAGTGCAAATTCATTAAATGACTTAAAAGTTTGAATACATTGGTTTTGACATTTTACTTGTTGAAGGTATTGATGTTTTACAAATGGATTTTTTTAAATGAATTGTTTATTGTTGTTTACTGATAGTTTCCAATATTTAGGAGGCAACAGTTGAGGCTGACATGTGAATGGTGGCTGCATGACTTGTAAAATAATAATCAGCTAAAACACAAACTTGTGATATATAAAATTTAGTGAATTTTACTGAACAGTTCATTAGTCTAAATTGTCATTAGTCCAAAAAAGGTTGAAGTTAGGGTTTAGGGCATTTTATGTTTGGATCGGGTTAGGGATAAGGCTATGTTTAGCATTAGGATTAGTGTTATTGTTACGGTTAGGCTAGGGTTATGGTCATAGTTAGGCTTATGTTAGGTTTATGTTTAGGGTTGGGATTAGGGCATAGGTTATATATAGATTAGGGTTAGGGTGTGGTTTCATGTGTATAACCAAGTTATTGGGTTTTCGGCTTAAAGACTCTTTGGACTATTAACCTCTAACCAATTTTACTGTTATTCTTTTAGTAACTTGCTACTTTTCACCTTTTTCTTTTAAGATATGAAAAGTTTCCAATTTGAAAGAATAACATTTATTCCATATGTGTGACAAAGCATATTACATACATAGATGCTATGATGTTATAAATTGAATTATGGCATTATAATGAATAAGGAATGCAATACTTAATACTGCACATTATATCATGTCAGGTACTGTGCCAATTGACCAGCTATATAATGTAATTGGTACACATCTATACATCTATGTATATTGGATTATAGTCTTAGTCTGTTTTTCAAACATCACTTTTGTGATTTCTCGGTTTTTCAAAACTAGCATTTTCTTGAAGTTGAAGATCAAGTTAAGTGAATAAATACATAATTTATTGATCTCCCTACACTGTGACCCAATCTCAGGGTAATGATATTTATCATGTGTTGCTAGGCACACAATGTTGCACACTTTTCAGAAAATCCAAGAACAGAATGGCCCAAATCATTCTCTAGTTGTGATCAGCACAATCCCTAACCGACCTACTTAAACCATCACAGCCAGAATCTTGAACTTGTACCATCATGCATCAGAGTAGAGCGTCTTGCCAGTTGAGCTGTGATTGCCATACCATGTTACACCTTATGTAATGGATGAATGATAGCTGTGATATCAAAACCTCATTAGCCTCAAATAACTCAAGGTTGAATGCTCACATTAAGATCAACCAACAGCATTGTTATATTTACCATTTGCATATTTTGCAATCATTTCAAGTCAAGTTGTGTGTGAGTCAAAGATAGCCGCAGGTCCATCTTGATAAGTACTGAATGTATAATTGATGGATTGTGAAGAGAAGAAAGAGGCTATGTCACCAGACAATTTGGAAACAAGAAAAGTGTAATTTGTCTTGTAATCTTACCACCACAAGAGATTTATCTGATGATCCTCCTATACTTATTGAAATTGTGCTTGAATCAAGGATAAGTTGGGATATAGATATCAACTATCAAGTGCTCAAAACATGAATACATCTTACATCAAGAGAGTTTTGACTCTAATCTCTGTTTTCATTTCTTTCTTGTGTTTTTTCAGATGGAACTTGGACTTCAACAGCAGTGCAAGCTGAGAAAACAGGTCTGGTGTCAACATGGGTGTACGTCATCGTCGGTGTCATCAACAGGCAATGTTTACGGCAGTGTTAGCAGCAGTGGATATGTCATCGGTATAGCCAGGATGTTGCAGCATTCTATCATCTCATCAAGCAGCTGTGGGACAACAATTTTAACCGGTTCTGACCAAACACGGAACATGTCAGTACTCTGATTTTGAGATAATGGCATACCATAAAATTGGTACATTTTAACAAATATCGAATGGGCTTTTGAAAGAGCAATTATGTAATTGCATATTTGAGAAAAACCATTGTTATAGGTCTCAGAATTGCATTGACAGTAAAGTAAAATTTTTGAACATGTTCCGGGTTTTGTTGGAAAAGGTCACTTCTACAAGCTGGAAGAACATTGATTTTAAAGTCCCTCAATGTATTTAATGATAAAAAGCGTTAATGGTATAAAACTAATATAATTTATTTAATATTTTACATGAATTATCCATTGCTACATTGACAAATGTATGCGGCATTCTTTTTGAAAATCATTCTAAATCATACAAGTTGCATTCAAATCAAATTAGGTTGTATTTTGTAGCTGTTAAGAATTGATCTACCTCATTTGTTCTTTTGTTCCCTTCAAACCTGCTACCTGCTATGAAATCCTATTGTTTGTCCTTGGTGTGCTTTGTGTGAATTAGGCATTCAAGAAAACTGATTGACCATATTAAAACATTTGCTGAGAAAAAATTGGTATTAAGTGAGCAGTAAAATGCTTATGTATGAGCATGTACAAAACAGACATTAAGAAAACAAGTGACCATAAAAAGTAAGTGTATCCTCATATTTCCTGAATTCCTTCAACTTGCGGACATCAGATTCATCAGTTCAGCAGATTTGCAACATATAAACTATATTGGGAGCAGATTTTGTGAATATGATTCAAGTAAAAAACAAAAGCAACTTGTAGGATGTTTTGTTAATACAAATCACAATCTAGAAGTATGATAACACACTAGGCATGCGTTTTGTATTTTGACAAGTATTACTTTAGTTGATAAAGTAATGATTTAGTTGCAAATGTGATTGTACCTACCTAAGTACAGGTATGCAAATAATTCACAGGCAATTTTTGTATCCATATTATTTTTATTGCTTGTTCAAAAATACTTTTATTTGTTTCATAAACATTAGGTGTAATACTATCAGTTGAAATAAATTCATGTTGGTTGCATGGAAGTTTGTTGGAATACATCCACATAATCTACACCACCCACACACCCACTCATACCAATACCATTCTCTCTCCCATATATGAAAAGGAATACTTACTTAAAACCCTGAGTGAGGCTTTTGTAAACTGACTGTGTTCCGTCATGCCAGTATCCTATTCAGCCCTCCACTTAAGTAAACAATACCCAACTATCTGCCCCTCTGCAGTTTTACAGACCTGTTTCTTGCTTGTATTTGCCCTATAAAACATACTAATTTAAATTACAGCATGGCCAGCAGTCAGCAAAGAAAAACCCTTTTTTCCTAGTAATACTTGCATCGTGTCACTTAATGTTAAGTGCGAGGTACAACCATGTTCATTTGCTCTGCTCCCTACTATTGTGCTATTACATGGGGTTTTGTATTATTGTCTAGCATATTATAAGCACAGGTAAAGAAATCAAAATGGCGGGGCTTGTTAGGATTTGGTGTGACGCAAAGCTCTACAGTTACCATTGCAAGGTAGATTTCAGTATAATGTTCCTATTGCCGTCAGCCTTAAACTGCTTACCCACGTAGCTGTTCATTCTATGTATACAAACAGTTTGCTTTATTAAGAAAACTGAAAATCCAATAAAACATGTTGAAATGTGATGTTTTCTTAATATGTTCACATTTTGCATTGTAAACAGATGTAAGCTGAATTGTATACACATCTGTGGCACAGGTAAGAATGGGGGATTTTTACAAAATACCTTTTGCATTTTGGAGACATTGAAAAGTAAGTTTAAGCAAATGGAGCTAATACAATTTTTGAACATATTTCTGATCCAGATTCATTTGAAATCGCAATCCATTTGTATATTCATTGCTAATAATTATGTAATGTTTGCTACATTGTGTTATGTAGAAATCCGAAAATGAAGCAAGCTTAACAGTATGTCCTTGAATACTAATCAAATGAAATTGCTAACGTAATTGCATTATAAAATAAAAAGAGTGAATGTTCACACAGATGAATAGAATGTATACAATACTGGTAATTTCCCGACATGGTCTCCTAATTGCAGCCTGTCATACTTGTAATAATTTTCCTTCACCTTTCGCAAAACATATTTTATACCCCTTGTCAAATTGGAACAGTAGGGAGTTGCAGCCCATCAATTTGATATCTGGCATTACAGATGGGACTTGTACACAAACATTGAGAGAGTGGATAGTATTAATGGTATAATCATATTTCAAACAGTATATATCATATGCTGAAGAGATTATAGAATAGAGTATTAGAAGCCTGCATATACAGCAAACATACATTTAAGAGATGCCTTTACTTAACAATGCCACATCATTGGCACACAGAGAAATACAAGTATTCCATGCATGTAATGCATGACAAGAAAGAGCACGTAGCTTAGTCAAGTAACTTAATAAATGTGATGGAATTATCAAACAGAATCATACTCCATCCTCTCTCTCCTTTACCCCTGCCTAACCTCCTACTTCATTACCCTAGTGGATTTAATTGTAGATTAACATTTTATTCAAATTCTGCCATGCATTATTAGGTTTGAGGAGATCAATTTTTATCCAAATGACACCACAATTGGCGGTGGGAAATAGCAATACACAGACCACCATTTAGCACTGTAAATTCATGTGGAAAGATTGAATATCAAATAATCATGGTGATGCTTCCAGTGGTTTTACAGCCTATGTATAATATTACATAACTAAAAATCCTTTAGTCATTACTACTGAAGTGTGAGAATGGCAAATTATTGTAGATAAAAAACAAAACCATGTCCATATTTTCAAATACCTTATTCATTTTGTTTAGGTCTTACCATGCTTTGCTATATATCAGTTAGATGCACCAACCATAGCTTAGGTTGTCTTCTTAATAATGATCATGTGGATGTAGTAACTAACTTCCATGCAAGTTATCTGATGCTAATTTGGAGGAGTTGATGTAATACAGAATCATTGCAGGTTATTTGCAGGTATTCAATGGAAATATTGAGGAAACAAAATGAAAATGTGCCAGTTGCGTATCCCTTATTGTCAAAATCATCTTGTTTATCAAGTAAAACAACATTTTAACATGCTTGAATATTATGCCATGCAAAGCAGCTCCTTGTGTATGGTTTTCTGACTTCAAAAACTGCTGTAAAGCCTGCTTTGCACAAAGCACATTGTCAGCTATTGTCAGCAATAACTTAGTTAATTACCCAATTTAAACAGGGCAGATCATTTATAAATGGTAAGTATTTCAAAGACAAAGATGTACATTGCATATTTTTCTTGTGTATAATTTGCAAAAGTTTCTATTTTATGCCACCATGCTTCTGTACCAAATATACATTTCAAGATGATGTCTGTGAGTTGCATTAAGTTGAGCAGAAATCCATTTAAAGTTTGTTGTCTTTGTGTTGTCAATGTCTTACATCATTCATAAGTTAATGGTTTACCTGATTGCAGTATGCTGGGTAACATATATTGCAAGGAATTTTACAAGAATCGATGATTAGTTTACAAGAACAAAATCTTCCTTTGTTTTCCTTTCATTGTTTTAACTGTATAAGAATGAAGTATACCATTTTGTTCATATTTTGTGGACAAGTTTTATTTGCCAAATATATATTGCTTTACATGCTTATTAATGAATGTGTTCAAAGTTTTGATGTAGCGCACTATGATTAAACCTGTTACCTCCATATAGGTTGTGTATTATGTCATTGTATGTTATTTATGCATAATTCAATAAGAACATTAACTCATTTGCTATTGCATTTGGTGTTGATTTATGTTTTATATTCATATTTTTTAAAAATTGCAAAAAAAGTTACTAGTTTCAAATTAGAACCCCAGATTCAAAGCCCCTTCCCTGATTTTGGCCAATTTTATTTTATGTGGTGTTTGTCAGAGGTATTTTTATAACATAGGAGTGTTTTTACCCCCAACTACTTGTGTGTCTCCAAAACCTTCTTTTAAATATATTGTAAATTATTCATATCCATATGTTTATTATTATTATTACCATTAATACTTGTAAGTATTTTAAAATATGTTTGATATAGCTATTATATTCATATTGGAACATGCTTGTATGTATTGGTTTAAAAAAAATACTGTGAATAATTTTTAACAAACTTTCTCACTAGAATTTCAGATAGAATTTCCAGTTTGAAAAACTGGAAGTATTATTGTTTTTACTACTACTAATATGTTAGCTCCTTTATAGGATTTGAGTGGTGTGGTATGTTAGAATATAAGTAAAGGTCAGGCTGAATGATTGCATTATTAGTATCTTCAATATTCAGGGTCGTATCATGTAATGTGACATGAACAGTTTTTGTATATATGGCATGAATCCAAAGGAATTCCACCCCATACAGTAATGTACTGTGCATTAAGCCTATACCAAAAGTAACTTCCCATTTGCATGTCACATTAGGTGATGCATTATAACCTTAACACTGTGCCTAATAAGTGACCCCTTTAGTAAGTTGCGAGCTTTTTTTCTCAAAATTCAAAGGACTGGTAAAAGTAGTACATAGTTTAAAGGGAATTTTGAGTTGGGTTTAATGTCTCATTGGAATTGGTTCGGTAGGTCTTCCATGTGTATTATTTTAGTCACTGATCAAAATAATGTCCAATTTGAGTGCACTTGATTTAATTAAACCGTAATGACCGAATCACTAAAACAACTTCATTTTATTAGCAAATGGCTCTTAATTATTATACCTATGTGCACCTTTTTACTATACGTATTTTGAGAAATTTGCCAAATTGGAAACGCTCTCATACACATCATAAAATGGGCCACGTATTAATCACATTCTTAAGGAATAAGTTGGAACTAAATCTATTGTAGGTTGCAATTTAGACTCCACCTTCCACCTACATCGTGAATACACAGGGTAATAATTAGGGAATATCACCAACGTCTTCTATTCAAAAATGCTCATTGAAACATAACTTTCTTAGGTGAAGTCTTAAGCATTGAGGAAGTCCGGTTGTTAAAACTCCAATAAAATACCTGATTCTATTTTGGATCCATGTAAACTCCGAACAAAGGTGGAAAAGGAAAGTGTCATTTTACCCGGATACAAAACCAAAATGGAAAAAACGAGCAAAGACTGTGAGAGCACCTTGACGGAAACACATTCATATCTATTTATATTATAAGCACGATTTCAATTTGCAATGCACTTCTATAAGTAATTCATGATTTTGTTCAAAAAATAATTCGTGCTTTAATAACATTACAAATGGGGAAGAGTGTGGTTGAGGATGACATTGTACCTTGCTCGTTGTACATGCGTCTCCGTCTTAGGAAAAAAATGAAATTCACATCCGGGTATTTGAAGGCATCTCTGCGCCACACATCCAATGTAATGTGTACAATGTTTTTGGTTGTTTCGGAAAAGAGATCCGATTTAAAGATGGCGGAGAGCATGAGAACAGGATCTGTGATGAAAAACGGCAAAAGACACTTGCCTGTGATGCAAAACCAATAGACTAGTTATATTTATTATATTAGGAACCAGGTGGGTTTGTCATTTTCTGCCCGATGCACAAAATATTTCTTAATTTTGCCAAATTCGTTGCGAAACAAATAATGGTCCATTGGTTATTATTTGTGTGGGTAATTTGTGTGGTGCATTTGCAAAAGTCAATGTTGTATTTTTTTCCAACGGGAACTTACGGGTACACGTTATGTATGACAATAATTTAGAACCTGGAAATTGGTTTGAGTACTAGACTATACCTTAATAAATCCCATAAGTCACAACAACAACCATATATGACCAACGGACAGACTAGGTATTTCTTCTTTTTTTAATGCACTGGGGTCGACTTTGAAGTGATTTTCACAGAGTTGTCTGTTTTAAATACGAGGCGCTGTGTTGCAAGGGTAGTACTACGTATACGCATTTTAAATGCTACACGGCGATAGCGGTATCTGCGATTTAAATGCGGTACAAATATATATGTTTCGCGATATATGCGATATTTTTATTCTATGCAATTATACTATGACAATGCAGCAACAACAGGGAACACTATTACGTTATTTAACAATATTATTGTACTGTGGATGGATGATTATTCCGTGTTACATTTCGGCTATTCATTATTTTTCCCAACAAAAAAATTAAGTGCTAGCGGCGGTTCCATTTTTTGAGCAATATTAATCTCTATGTATATTATATAAATATCGGCACCACTGGTTGGTACACCAACAATTTTTCTTTCTCTGGAATTTAACAAATAAGATTGCGGAATATTTTTATTACAACTATACGCGGTTTGCTAATTGTTAGTATACAATTATCGATTACCACGACGACTTCTTACAACATTTCTATTATTGAAATAGAAATATGGACCGGCTTGATAATACTTTTTATACCATTGCGGTGTATTTGAGTTGTGATTTTTTGTGCATGGAAGACTATACCCTATTTCAGTTAGCAGTAAAGAATGAATTAAAAGTAGGCTTACGCTAGATGTAGTTTCTTTCTAGTTACGCTTTTGCAGGTTGTAGTTTAGCTATATCAATTTTGATCTAGCGATGATATATGTAATGTATAATGTTCATTATGTTATATACGCATGTCAAACCTTCGCCCATTTTTTTAAATGTTTCAGAATTGATACATTTTTTTTCTAACCGTCAGCTGCATTTCACCATTTCTATGTAGAGATACGTAAATATAGATAGTATTACTAGACGACCTTTCACCATGTACACTGATTTTGTTGTACAGTTATTTTAGCAAAATCGTAAAACATAATTATAATCGTCTACCGCGAGTGATAACTCATGTCGTGCAAATTACAACTCAACGATGTGCTTCATGATTTTAATCGCTCATTCCTTCTAACACTTCTACCAATTGTATCTTGTCGATGATCATCATTATACCTGTACATGTTTTTGATACTATACAATATAATTACAGAATGTGCGAACCTTTTAGCGCCTTACAGTTTTATAATGAAAACTATTAACTACTTGACCTATTCTATAAAAAAAAACCCGAGTATTGTGCGATGCTGTGGTAGCAATCCCAAATTAAGCTATAGAGACAGTCAAAAGAATATACGGCTCTATATTTATCATAAAATATTCATTGCAGACGTGCATACCGGCCGGCATGCAGGAAGCCAGAGCTATCTCAATATTCAGCTGTTTCAATCAAGCGTTGGCGCTATAATGCCCAATATAATAGTAGTCTATATTCTAGTAAAGTAGATAAAAAATAATGCATATCTTGCAACGTGATGATTGTCTATTGCAAGAACAAGTTCGCAATTTTCAAATCTTTGGCTATCACACTTTATATACTTAGAGGTGGTTTTGTTTCCTTATCATTTTCGAAATAGTTTAATTCTTCGCCTTGACTCCAGTAATTCCACTTTCTTATAGCGCTGTAGTGATAATGTCTTAAAGATCCGAACTCCTGTCATTATATGCTATACTGGTAAAATATGGAGCTTTATACTTTAAATTTTGGGAGACGTGCAAAACAAGTCAAACAACTTTTAAAATGCATTGTTTGTAGCCAAATTGAGTAGTGAAAGTGATTAAAATGGCAATACTTCTAAGCGCGGGCGGCGATACTTCTCTAAGAAAGAATAACAAATCGGCAACGTTTGTTTCATATACGTCACAAAGCAATTTTATGTTTCTAATTGATGTAATACTGTAAATTGGAGTTTGTATTTATAAGTTTATATATGTATATCTTGTACGCATATGGATCAGACGTTGCCTAGTTTTATTATAACTAAAGAAAATCCCTTGTGCTAATTTGAAGATGGGTAAACCAAATTGTACCAACGTAAAGAGAAGTTGTCGTCAGTGCCTTTAAATGAAAGGTCAGTCATTTAAGCTGATTTCGTGAAAGATAAAGATTGTGTATCAGTTTTTCAGTCTAAGCTTTCATCTTCTAAGCTTCTCGCTAACAATCATTCTATTGTAATGAAAAGTGTATTGACAAAATGCCTTAAACATACATGATAAAAGTATATATATATATAGATATTTGACTTTTAATGCGTCTGTTGGATTACCGTATAATGATGTAATGATGACTTTCGCAGCTGTGCGTGGTTTTAAATTGTCGATGTTTTCATCAAACGCACGTGGTTTTGAAACGTAATACTGCGCATGCACAGTCGATATCATGTGTCAAACAGTGGAAAATTTGCATATTCAATATTCTCCCGTCGTTGAGAATAACTATTATTCACTACTTCATTAGATAATTGGTAGAAGCTTTAACGAATGTCTAGGAGTGTTATGGAGCGTGCTATACGCAAGAGCGAATGTAGAGAAAGTATTACACCAAAATTAAAATGTATGGATTACATTTTTCACAGAAATCAATTGCAAACTGTCTAAAGCGTATCAGAATAGTATTATGAACCATAGTATGAATGGTATTATAGGTGTACGTGCACAAGGGATGAACGGGGAAATGTATTATGTTTAATATGTATATACCAATTATAATGTGTATATTACCCAACTCATATCCAAGCTAATAAACACTTTCATGGTGGGTCTATGAGTATAAACTATATTGGCGTAATTCTTGTCTCTTTAATCACTATCGAGTTATCTATGTACCTGTTATTGGTTATTACAACTAAGCCACCAACGTGCTTTCCCGGTCCCTGCAATAACTCGAAACTACTGCACTTCATGTGATAGGAGTGTGTAGGCTTATATAATGTTGTCCATACACCCCACGCACACTTGCAAACACTGTCTGAAGAACTCGAAATAACATACAATTGATATTTGTTGACGTAAAATATTCAACAACCAGACCATCAACGTTCTTTTTCCTGTCCTTGCAATAACATGAAGCAATCATCTTTACTCCCACCAGACCCATATTCACTTCAGTAACAACCCGCCAATAGCTGTACCAGTACAACTAAGCCATCAACGTACTTTTTCCATTCCCTGCAATGACTCGAAACAATACACGTCATGTAATATGGATGTGTAATGGTCTAGGCTCTACGCATTATTATACACGTCTTGTGATTTATGAACGTGTATTGTGTATAAAAAAACAAACAATGTAATTGGCACCAATTCAATAATAGTGTACCCGTGACAACTATGCCATCAACGTGCTTTTTCCGGTCCCTGCAATAACTCGAATCAACACACTTCACGATTGAGATATGTTCTGGCACACTCACACCAGCACCATTTAAAAAAACATCTTACTCCAGTTTTCCTGTCCATGCAATCATTTGCAACAACATAAATATTGTTACGCATCAGGGTACTGCCAACATGAGTTGAGCAGGTATGTGAGAGTACTCCTAATTTATTATTAACAGATTTGCAATAACTATTATTGAAGCCATAATGTACGATCTTCTAATATTGAATTTGTTAAATTTGTATACCACATTTGTTGCTCTATTTGTAATGTGGTGATTACACATGTCTCAACTTACACCTAAATGGAATTGGCCAAATCCGTTGTTTGTAGGACAACAGAGCAGTTATGACATAGTCAAAATTATAACCAAGTCCCCCCACGCCAAGTTAGACGGCTAAAAACGCCAGTGCAGTTTCTTTCACTTTACTCCGTTATTTCTGCTTATGAGCAGAAACCCTTCCTGACAGTTATGCATTCAGCATTCAGCATTTTGGGTATAGAATAACCAAATTAAAATTGGTCGAAAATCGTACATTATGGATTTAAGCCACCAACACGCATTTTTCCAGTATCTGCAATTGTGCATGTATTAGATAAAGGGTGGAAATCGTTCATTACCAGAAATAATGGTTTCTTGTCCAAGTCTGGTAAACATTTTAGTTACTTGGTTCAACGAACTTTTCACAAAAGAAATATAATGACAAGAAAAGAAATGATCAAGGAAAAGAAGATGACTGCACCAGTGCCAATTGCAACTAAGCCACCAAAGTGATTTTTCCAGTTCCTGCAGTAACTCACAACAATATACTTCATGTGATTATGTAAGTGTGAAATGCTCTCCATACACACAAACACTCATCCGAGTGACCCGCCCATGCAAATAGGAATTAGTCTGAAAAAACAAGTTGCCTTTTACTACTTGATAAGTGTACCGATTACAACAACCACCAACGTGCTTTTCCCAGTCCCTATGATAGCCCCAAATACACTTCATGTGACGTGACTTATTTGCTGTCCATTGTTCTCCATAATTACGCAATATATAAACACAAGTTTTCTTTTCAGATTGTGCAAGTTAATTAAGGTAAGGGTATGTTTCAACAAATAAATCTTCAGGAATATGAAACAATACACTACTACACTTAGATGTCATCGGTGGATAGACACCAAGGTAAGTTTTTAGTGGGTTCGTAGTCGGGCAAGTCTAGAACTGTCAAGCTTCGTCAGAAGTAGCTCCGACTTCTTCAGAACGTACGTAGCTCGCCCCTTTCCTACTGATGGCTCTGAAAAGAGCCGTTCACTGAAGACTCCCTTGGGAGCAAGCAAACATCACCTATCTGCTAATGTTAAAAGTTTTTGGTGGCTCTGAAAAGAGCCGTTTACTGAAGACCACTCACCCCTTGTCAACAGTTAAGTAAATAAGTGGTGGCTCTGAAAAGAGCCGTTCACTGAAGATTGCCCCGTGTCAACAGAGAACAAGCAGACCTCGACTGTATGTAGCAATACGAAGGTATTTTGCAAATGCATGTTGGTCATAGATTCAGGACCTTTTTACTGCCAGTATACCCTATGCTACATATGGGTCATAATGGCATATAAAAAGCAGCCCTTACATATTGCTAGACTCAGTTCCAAGCTGGATTGTGCTCCTTCGAGACCACCACTTGTGCTGGCCACAGTTTAAGCGACAAACAAGATATTTTGGCGGTCTAGGGATTATACTCCGGTCTTATATTTACTTTAATTTAGTTTGATTTTGATTATAACATGCCGCTTAAAATCAAATGTTATTTCTCGAATATTACGATTGCCAAAATCAAATGTTTTGGTAGATTAAGGCCGAATGCATTCATATATCATGACTTTATTTCCAAAATTAGTCACTTTGCACGAACCGCGTGATACAATACAAAACTTTCAATTTCAACGTCCTCTGTGTGTTATACGTAGAAAATATAAGTTTGTATCAAAGATGCAAATCGCAATCTCTTTTCAATACGGCCAATCTCGCACGCATTTCAATGGACAATCTGCATGTATGAATGAACTTTCACACCTCGCTGTTGCTATAAACAATCATTAATAAGCAATATCCTTGACTGTATTTAATACTAATTTAGGACAAATTGTATGCATTTTCTAAGTTGTCCGCTCGTTCATTTCTTACGTGCAGAATCTTCAATACTGTCTTATGCGGCCCATACACCATGTACACGTTCATTCTTATTGATCAATATCAAATACCCTAAGTAGATATATACAAGAGTGGATACACAATCTACCATTGAACACGCACAATGGTAGATTTTGTATCCACTCCTGCATCTAGGGTCCCAAATATTTTGATCGTGTACAGCTCAACTTACCGTACTTTTCCTAACCAGACAGTCCATGCCAAAATTGTTACTACACCTTTACATTTCATCGAATCTCTTTTTGATGTCTGTCATTTTGAACATCACACTTGAAAGATGTATGCTATGTAGAAACTTTATTTTGCAATTTCATAATTTGCATATTTGCAAGAAAAAACATGACAATCAATAAATACCTATATTTTTCACAATTTCAATATTTTATTAGAAATTAAGCATGTAGGCCGTTTGTTATGACTTGATGAATGAAGCTGTTAAAACAGATTTTGATATTTTTGCTTATTTTTCCTTTTTTGCCCCAAAATGTGTAAAAATCTAAAATTTTTGGATGACCTATATTTTCTTTGAATATTTATAAAATTTCTTAATTTAGGTATAATACAGTGCAGAAAAAGATGTCAAAAAAATCTGTTAAACAGATTTCCAATAAATTGTTCCATTTTCCATTTTGGGTTAAATACTCAATTTTCATGCGCGGGATATTTGAAACATAAAATGAAAACATGTCCATTGCACTTTTTTCCTCGAGATATACTATAATATCAAGGTTACGGATATATTATAATCCCTTCTTATCTTCACTGATCCATCAGATACCTATTGTTATGAATGATCAATGAAAAGGTTCAGAACTGGGCTACTAATGGTCTGTCAAGTATCTATAGTTATTTTCATGACTGTGTCAACTCAAAAATCATGCAAGGTCGAATGTAGGAAAAGTACGATCAGTTGAGCTGTATGGGCCGCATAAACAAGGTTCGCGAAATAAGTGACCTCGCTTCGTCACATGAGAGTAATTTTGATTAAATGTACGTTCAATCACGTTGTTTGAGCAAAGTCTTTTGAATTGCCCGGATAATTCAAAAGGCTTTATCCAAACTGAACATCGCCCTCATATTGTGTCCTTCATTCTTCAAAAAGGCATATTATCAAGTGTAATAATAAAGCAAAGAAAATTGCAGAGGGCGCAGGACGGTGTATAGAGACGAGCTTCACCCCGATCCATACACCATCAGATTTTCTGACCAAACGAACATTTCCTTGGCTGTAATTTTAGACCAGCTAGTTTTAGATCAAGCACTTGCTTTAGACATTTAGATGAGCTTAAAGGAGTATTTCGTGATCCAAGCATCCTCTTTTTATAACACTTTTCAGTAGATATCCGCGAAAAAATCTTATTCCCAAAATTTCAGTTGCCTCCGATTTTGAGTTTGGGAGTTATGCACGCTTATGTTACACTGCTCCATAGACAATGTGTATACCAGAACGAAATTCAAATTTCACGATATCTTTGTCAAACGAATTAATCTGCAAGAAATATTTTGTACATAAACATTGTGTAGCCAGCGGTTTCAGGTGATATAAAAACCTCAACATTTTTTGAGAAAACTGGGGGATGATGCTGTGGATCACGAAATGCCCTTTTTTAAAGCTCAGAAAATGAATTACTGAAAATGATGACGTCATTTGACATAGAACAAACTGCCAGTTAAGACCTCTTAAAACTTCTTGCATAGCCCACTGAAACGTAGCTGGAGCGTTATGAAGGCCAAATGGCATTCTTTGAAATTCAAATAGGCCATCTTGTGTCACAAAAGCGTTGTGAGGTTTTGAACTGTGTAAGCCTATAGAGGGTATGCAATACGACGTCATTCATAACAGTCATCCTCATTTAAATAAAATTCTTTCCTCCATAAGGTAAATTCGCATGATAATAAAATAAAACGTGTGATAGGTATGAATGGTTGTGGAATCGATCGATCTAGAGACCTGTCCCTCTTTCATCTTAAGTTATCTTAGAACTGTCCTCCAGCATGGCTGCCATTTCAATTGTTAAACCGGTTGGTTTATTGCATACACTCTATTTGCCAATTACCTAAAGCAAGATCTAAAGTTGAGAAGCGTCTAAGCTAGGCCTATGTAGTGCATCGTTAATATTTGGCAAAGGAAACTTGTCACGTGGACAAATATCATTTAATTTCTTGAAATTTATTGCAAATCTATAAGAACCTGAGGCTCGAGAACCAGCCTTGGGTACCATGCATACAGGGAAATACTAATGGACTAGTTGACTCTTTGATAATTCCTTGATCTAACATTTCATTGGCTTGTTTCTTGATTTCCGCTCAACGCGATCTGTACTTTTGTAACACGCCGATCGCTTTTGATCACATATTATCGGCGAATATGATTCAAAACACGCGAGTTAATGTTGTGTAAACATAATTAGCATGGACAAAAATGAAATTACAATGCAATACAATACAAATTTGCATGCGCAACCATTATTTAGGAATGGGACGTAATAGACGTAATGAGCTCGCAGCTGATCTTGACCACAGTGAAACCTCCCTGAGAGATGAAAAGGTGGTCTATTCTTGCCGGCATTAGGTTTTTAACTTGGGAAGGGCTTTGAGACGAACTATTAAATTAAAATGGCCTAATGTTATCTAAGTTTTGACGAAATATTTAGCACAAATGTTTGCAAAACATATTTTACAATAACATTTACATTCTGACAACATTTTTGAAATGTCGTTGTAGTGTGTTTTCATACAAAAGGTTTTAAAATGTTTTCATGACCTTTATAAAACCTGACATTTAATGTTATTAAACGTTTTACGAAAACTAATAAAACCCAAAATATAACCTGTGTAAAACGTTTTTTAAAAAGGTCAATAAAATAACACTCTAACATTCTAATTTTGGTAATACTATCTCTTCCTGAGATTCCATGTGCTGATAAAGTATCGTGTAAAGTTCAGTGCTAATAAAGTTCAATGTTCAATTTACTTTTGATGCATATTCTCCCAAATCCTCATGATCAAGCGGGTATCAACCAAAGGTAAATACCAGTCAGTATTTGCTAAGTGATAAAACAATTTCCCGCCAATTTGGCCCATTGGAGCCACTGGATTGCAATATACAATAAACATCACGGGAATCCCCGTATTCAAAGCTCTCACGCAACCTTTTATGTGCAATGCAGCTGAGAGTACTAAATTAGAGAAGCAACACTCCAATCGCAATACTAAGCACTATGTGAGAGCGAGACCTTGTGTAAGAGCTGGACAGTGTCAGTGTATATGAATTAGGTAATGAGCTGGACCTTTATTCAGTATCTCTTTCATTTATTTTATTTTCATTTTCATGATTTTGTTTGCGTGATAGCCTACAGAGGCGTTTGCAGAGAATTTGGCACAAAAAGGTGACTTCCAAGACTTAGTACATTGATGGCGCCCTATATAAGACACAGTTCACTGTTCGTCACATGTATACACAAACAAACGTGACCGGTGCAGTGGCAGCAGGGTCATCCTATTTCATAACGATACTACGGTATTGTCCCCCGGGTATTGTCCTCAAAACCGGGCCTCAAAAATCTGTGAGTTAACGCATAGGCAGCACACATGCAGACATGATACAAGATTGAGCCATCATGGTATGTTGAATGCAATGTGTAGTGGAACTATAAAGGTAAGAGGATTTGTAAATTATTTTGCTATAAATGAGTGAGATCTCACTGAGATGTCTCTACCGGGGATGTCTATAAATGAATAGAAGGCCTATATAACATTTCGGTCTAATTTGCAACTTAGCGGCAACCGCCTGTCGATGTCATCCCACATGCATGTAAACAACTAGACTGCGGAACTTAGTACATGATAGTCATTCATTTATATCTATTGGTCGTTATGACTATCAGGTGAACAACGTGTGCCGCCGCATTGCAGCCATTTAATAACATATCCTTGTAAACCATTGGACGGCTACAAAAATGCACTGACCGTATTCGTGTAGGCTGTATGTAGGCTAGGCAACGCGCGACTGCTTCGTACTTTAATCTTCTGACGCCTGGATAGCTTGCTATCTATGGAGACTAACAAGCTCCAGTTTTAATGCGTAATAGCATAGATGAACTCCTGGATGGGGCAGCTTTAATTAGCATGAGGCCGCATTGATATGTAAATAGCGTATTGTTATTTAAATTTGTGCCCAGACGTATTGAGGGCGACAGTCATGTTATCCAGACGGAGAATGGCTGCATATGCCGGGCATGTCAATTTGCTGAGTGAAGGCTGATAATCACCTTTCTGTATAGGTAATAAGCTAGTATATTTCGTGTACCAGTTGGTTATAACAAAAATTAGTATCATAATAAATATATTAAATGTATAAACTTTGAAATTTACATGAATTTGAACAGCAGAGCTTCGAAATCTAGCTAAGTCAGGTGATGTGAAATTCTGCTGCGTGACCCCCTCTGCGTGGTAGAATTATATTCATAAAACATTGAATTTAACAGATATCATGGGCAGCCAACCACGATTTATCAGCATTTAAAATATATGTTAATTAACAAAGATAAATAATAAAGAGTACAAATGGCAATTAACTAGTAAACAACCCTGAAAATCTTAAAATGTTGCCACGTGATTTCCCGACCACATGATATGTCAACATATGACCACTATTCAGATTTACCGTAAATATTTGGAGTATTGTTGCCTTTGTTGTACGGCTTGCACATACACTGTGCATTTCTTTACCTCCGTATAAAATCAATAATTCATGCTGGGAGCCACGTAACATTCTGTCTGCTCAGTGCATATTGGTATTTTATTTTACTTGAGAGCATAATAGAATAGAAATACATAAGACGAATAGGGCGCCATGATGGAAGGTCAGGTCGGGTATCAAAGGATATTATAACTTAAATACTACTTGTATTTCACACCTTGCCTCTGTCACATATTTCCTTCATATTATTGACAGCAAGTCCTAATTTTGACTTTGCTATTGCAAAATGTCATTTCATATTAAATTAGTAGACTTTCTTTGAAAAAACATATCACTGGTGCCTGATGGGAATACCCGTCCGCCATTTCATTAAACTGGATCGTTTTCGCCTGGTTTGTACCCAGATGTATTGGGGCGCGCTATACTCTCATTGAACAGGCAAAGTTCGCAAAACTAACAACGTTGTTATTTGCCAAACTCAATTAACATGATCCAAGGGGTCGAACATGAATTATTCATAACGAGCTATAACGGATCGATAACTGGCCTCACTTTCTAGCTAGTAAACCAGCTGAATTTTTCATAGATTTTGCGTTGCTAATAGAACAACCGTGAATTTAGTGTCACCCCCTTGGTAATAGCCAGGGAATTTAAAGCTACTTGAATAAATTAGGGAAAGGCAACTGAAAATAAGTTAACAGGTTTAGAATTTTAAATTTTATACATGTTGGACATTCTAAATAACTTGTTAACTTACATATTTTTGTTAAAGTATTACGACACGTGACATCATGTAGGAACCAAAATGGCCGCTAATGCCCGCCTATTGTCTAGACTATTGCAGACTATATTAGTGTGTGAGCCTGGGGGGGGGTAAAGCTGCACTTTTACCATAGGTAGTTGACATCTATGTCTGCAATACGCAGTATAGTTGACATCATGGGTTACACAAAAATGCCTATAGCAATTGAATGGGAGTAGCTTTTGGCGGGAAAAGGTCATTGAATTTTACACAGGGTCAAATTTCCAATGTATTCCTATAGTCACAAGGATTCAGAAAATGTATAGTTTGACCTATCTATGACGTACCGTTTTTGAGTTATGACCGAAAAGGTCAAAGGTCACGTTTTTGGCTCTATGGGGGTCAAAAATATCAAAATGCTCCGATTTTGATCAAAGAGGTGTCAAAATGTTCGTTTTTATAAAACAATTCAAATAAGGATAGGATTGCGCCATCTAGGATATTTCGTTACCTAGGTAACACAGCAGTTAATCGTCCGCAAATACCAGGTAGTTATCATGTTACATCATCACTTCTACGGCGAATGAACACGTGTCTTTGCTGTAATTGTAACTGTAGTATAATCCTTATGTATTCAAGCACTGTAAACACGCCCAAGGAGAAGTGACATGAAAATAATCCCTATACGCTGGCGAAGTTATGTAATATTAAATCGGATTAACTACCATATCAATAACCATTTTTGAACCGCACGCGGTACCTCTGCATTGAACAATATCACGCTGATCACTCGCACAGCGACAACGCCGGGTAAATAATTATATTGTACAGGCAGGAAACTAAATCAATACCGGGATCAATACGTGTATTTGCTATGCACGATAAAATCTTATCGGGGTAGAAAATGATGAATATCTCCCGTAATTTTTGCTTTTAAAGAAGCCAATTGTAAGGCTTGCACTTGTATATATACAGTAAGCCAAAACATTAAAGGTACCAGTTGTGTTCACCCTGTATATCCTATATAAAGAATAATGTGTCAAAATTTAAACAAGCAGCCAATACCTGTACTCTTTAGCTCTGGTTTAAGACCTCATTTGTTGAAATTGGTTGAAAATTAAAGAAACGGTGGTCTAAAACATAATAAAGAAACGAAATCAAAAGTTGCACTTTTGTTTTCTAATCAATGAAAGTACGACGCTAATTTTAACGTGTTAATCAATGGAAGCACGGCGCTGGTTCTCTTGTTCGTGAACGCATTGTGTGCAAATCAATAGGGCACGCAATGGAGCAAACTGCAACTTTTACATTGGCATCTTCCTTGGGTTTTGGATCGTCATATCTTTATTTCTTGAACAATTTCAACAAATGAGGTCTTAAATTCGAGCTAAAAGATGCAGCTATTGGCTGCTGGTTCCAATTATGACATATCTGTCGTTGTTTAGGATATACAAGGGGTGAGCATAACTGGTACCTTAATTTTTTGGCTTACTGTATGTTGAAAGAACATGATAGTCGTTAGCGAGCATAGATTTTATATGTGCAGAACAAAAAAATGACAGCGTGCCCTCTTTCGTAAACACTCGGGTTACGGAACATAACACGATACTATAGCGCAGTGGGACCACTGGTGGAGGCAGTCTAAAGCAGATGACGTACCAGGCTCACTGACATCTACAGAGGTCAGTCACCAGGCTATTGTCAATAGCTTTAGTCGGATGTCTCTCGGCCCATTTATGCTTCTCAAAACTATTAAACAGGTCGGAACAAAATGGCCATGCCTGGATGTTAAAGAACAAGTGGATTCGATTTACCATCATGGCGATTTCTGCCATGAAGATATCGGGGCGATGACACTGTGATTCGCACCGGTAAGATTAGTATCTTTGAAAAGACGAGTATTGTATTCAATCTATGATTGCAGACATACACAGGTGATGGGTGCAACCTGCTTGTAGTGCAGCGCGATATAATCAAATTGTTTTCACTTATTGCTGTGGTAGTTAATCCGATTTATTACGTCACTTCGTCAGCGTATATGGGGTTACAAGTCAACTCTCAGTTAATTACCATATCAATGGGTGTATACTATCTTTGAACGTATCGCCCTGCACTATAAGCAGGTTGCATTCATGACCTGTGTAGTGTGTATGTCTGCAATCATAGATTGATTACAATACCGCGACCGCTCTTTTCAAAGATACTAATCGTACATTCATCTGGAACAAACACCTTGAACACGACCGTGGTGCCTCGTCACGGCTTTATCTACAAGTATATGATTTTTGGGAACCATTTTCAAATCAAACATTTTTCTAAAAAGGTTTGAAATGCATAAGGGAGGTGATCCGATTTGAAAGCCTCATCACCCATTTTTTCATAAAAACTAAGATTTTGGTATATCATATGGGCCACTGCTATAGGCCTACACGTTTTTGGCTTCTCATATCAAAACCACTGGCGCAGTACTGCCAGTAAAACTCAAAATTTGGAACACATTGTTTTTTCTTGGTAGGCCTCAGTGTCAGATATAAAACAGAACATTGGAAAACCAACAGCTATCTTGAGCACCTCAAAATCCCTCTATAGGCCTATGCGAAGTAATGTTATTTTTCATACTTTATTTACAGATATGGCGGTCGTAAACAAAAAGTCAGAGGTGGTCGCAATTAAAAAAGAATCCAAAGAGATAGGATCACACGAGAACTATATTCGGAATATTACAGTATTCTTCAACAGCCCGGAGCTGAGTGATGTCACATTGAAAATCGGCACCAAACGCTTTTATGCTCACAAGTTTGTACTAGCTGTCAACAGCGAGGTTTTCCGGGCTATGTTTTCTGAGTCTGCCTGGATGGAATCGAAACAAAAAGATGTATCTCTGGAGGAAACAGAAGAGTGCTCTGATGTCTTTGGAGACTTCTTAAAGTTCCTGTACAGTGGTCGTGTTACGGTAAATAACGACAACTTGGTAGCATTATATAGGTTGGCTGACAAGTACAACGTCCGAGGCCTGCACGCGTCATGTGAGCAGTTCATACGCGAGCGAATTGAAGCCACTGATTTCAACGCCGCGATCTCTTGGTTGTCTTTCGCTGAGGAGTACCAACTGCAAGAGATCGTTCTTCGTCTGTACGATGTCCTGCGAGTCAACTTCCAGAAAGTGATATCTTGTCCCATGTGGCCCAGTCTTCAGTTGCGCCAGATCTGTAATCTTCTTGATACCTGGAAGATTGTAGTTGAAGATGAATATACCGTATATCAAGGCGTGTTGAAGTGGATCGATGCGGAAATTCGACGTCATGGTAAGAAGCAGCCACCAGATACAATCTACGAGCCACTGAAATATATTCGTCCAGCTCATGTCACACCTGATCAGCTTATCTCGATTGAAAAGTCAAGTGCCTCTTTTTCTGACGACTACCAGCGAAATATCCATACATTGCTCTTCGAAGGTTACAAGTACCAAACCTTACGGCAGATTGACAAGTACTCCATAGAATTCTCTTCTCCTCGGCACCATCCACGTATTTATACTAATGGTACGTATGCTATTACACAAAATATGAGCAACGGTGGCTCATATAATTTTCAGGCGTCTGTCGGGTGCAAGAAACCTACTGAAGCTGGCCACAATTGGACAGTTGTGCCCACAATTCAACAAGTTTCTCAGCAACCGCCATTGGCTGATAACGAGGTGTTTCAACGCTATAGTATCAGTCCGAAAATCAACGAGCAACACTATTTTCTGTATAATGTTACTGCAAGTTCTAGTCAGGCAGGATGGTATTACCATATGGCACTGATTTGCTACGACCCAACGAATCAGAATGATCTTCTGCATGTGGTGACCAGCAATGGAAAGATACCGTCAAACAAGAAATTCACTATGGTTTCTCCCGCCAACTTTTCCGCTTCTGGTACCCTAAAAACTATCTGCATCATACACGCATGGAATTGAAAGCAGGAGCACTTGTCAAGGATGATCAGAGATCAAAACTCGGCGTGCTGTTGACTACCTGTACCGGGCGGTTCCACCTGCTTCTCAGAGCATGGTCAGAGGTCTAGTCATTGCTTTATGAATATTCAAGAATGCATGAATTTCCAGAAAATCAATTCTTCCTATTGTACCACATTTGTATTGAAACCACTTGAAATAACTCCACTTGAAAGTTGTATTACTGATGATTGGATGATATCAAGTAGCCATGTGAACTAGGGTGTGACTACTGACCTCATTACTGTCAATATTCACGTAGACTTTTAGAACCGCCGGGAACCGGCGGTCAACTGGCGGTCGAGTTTTGATTTCAGCCTTTCAGGACTGCGTTACAATATTAAACAAAATAATAGGTCATCAAAAAACCCAATGTTGCGCTAAAGCAAGTTCGTATTATGATTAACTGTATAAAGTATTCTAAAATGCAATTCTAAAACCGATCATATTTTCACAAGCTTTTGAAACTGTTTTACCCTAGAATGTAATTTTGCTTATAGGCCTACCTGTGAAATATTTTGATAATTTGATAGGAGTATAATGCAACTCGGGGCTGCTGCATACTTTCCGGACATAACTGTATTCAAAAATGGTAACAGTCCTTCACAAATTATTATATTTCAATAGTTTATGACGGCTCTCTGTCACCCGCAAAATATAAACAAAATGACACAAATCAAAATCTTATTCAAATCATATTATATTCTTTTTTTTAAATAAATATTAAACAGCATCATTGTTTACAAAATCATGATCCCAGCTCTCCATTATGCATCAAATAAATAAAGCCATAATGTGTGATTTGCTCCACAGCAACGCCCTCAATTTTTCTTGAATTTCTACTTTTCTGAAGTGCTCTAATTACATTAAAATTTAAGTTTTATATTAAATCCGGAGATCTCCGGTTTAATTTAAAGTTCACTGATCGAGTGGTGGCAAATTAAACCAGAGACGTTTAAACTGTGTGCATATCGCTATTCGTCTTACGCCTTGTTTGTTCGTCCCAGCTGTGAGAAGCTACGCCAATATTCATGATAATAATACAATCGGCGACCTAATACACCCATTGTAGTCGCTGGAATGAAATAGCAATTTTCTTCATTTTACCTCATTTAAATTAAAAGGTGATAATGTGATCAGTGAAAACTAACATTTCAATAGAGGATATACGGAGGGTTATATGATTGTGGAAATAGCAAAAACTTGCAATAGTAAGTTGCGTAAACTTTGAGCAAACTTTATACAATTTGGATAAAGTTAAGACATTGTTGTAAATTTATAAACTGTTTGCATAAGTACTGAAAATCGTGGGTAATATTACGCACTTTTGTTAATTTAATCCAACCTGGATCATTTTCCCCAAGTGACAAGGGCTTGAAGAAAAGATTAATATTGTGAAGTCTTTTAAACACAAAGTAGTGCTTGGACTTCGTACACCTCTTGGGTATTTTGTTTATAGCAATATAATAATTATTATCATAACGATACCTAAAGAATCGCTCTGTCTAGTAACATTTCAGCATCATTTACAGTAAGATGCGCATACTGCTCTTCACAAAATGTCGTTATTTTGGAAAAATCGAAATAAAATCAAGCCTAGATCAGACACGCAATATGTGCATCAAAACGTTCAATTGCTGATGATAAGATTGGCCATAGAAAACAATCGATCAGTTTCGGAGAAGTATGCAGCTACTAATTTACTATATTCAGACAATACAGAACATCAGTCTATATTAATGTACATCTTTTTAAAATTGTTTTCAGACCTTTGTATAATGTTCATTATATAAAAATTATATTTACAAATTCATTGTACATAGAAATATAATACACCTTTGTTAAAAATGTACATTCTTTAAAAATTTCATTGGTTATAATATAAAATAAGTGGCTACTTTTGATTTAAACGAGATGAATAGAGATACTTGCAAGAGTTGCACATATAATCATAAATCATCTAGAAACATTTTTTTCTTTTTGAAAATGTTTAATAAATATTGTTAAGTCGGATAACCCGGAATGGTTATATTATCACTGACTGCTGAGATGAATTGGGCCCTGAGCAAGACTACAGTAGTCTTGCTCAGGGCCCAAGTCATCCCATTGTTTGGTTTCAAAATAAAATAAAAAGCGTCCTGTAACAAATTTGAAAAGAACTAACTTTTCGTTTCGTTTGTGTTTTAATTTATAGGTTATATAGTAACTTTTTATCTCTTCCAGCTCCAGTGACATCTCACTATCCTGGACCTTTGGATGCATTGAAATGGTTTTAGCATTTTACTTTGAAAAGCAATATAACAGGGATGCAGTGGTAGTTTCCCCAATCCTCCCGTGAACATTTGCTTGATCCTACCCAGGAAAATATGCATGAGGTGTGAGTGGTGTTGGAACAGAAAGTAGTCACGTAGCTTCCATCTGCGCCCGGTTCGCGAAACTCAGTCGTATGTTTTACGCAATCACGCGATGTGCTTATTACAATAAGATTAACAATTTATGCATGCATGGCCAATTCGAATAGAACTATTGTGTTTTAATTTGTAGAATGGCTAACACAATAAATAATGTTGTTCTTATTGGCACTTCAAGTAGCTTCCAGCTGAGCCAGGTTCTCGAAACTCGTAGTAAACTTACGACAATCGTATACGCAATGGCCATGATCAGTAATCACACGATGTAAGTATTAAAATTTAAAAAAATCTTTTCATGCATGACGACCGAGTTTCGCGAAACTGGCCCAGTTTCGTAAACGTATATGTTACTAGGGACATTAGTTAAAACAGGGACAGTCTTAAGTACTTATTCTGTGTAGTGCTTTGTAAGTAAAGCAATCGTAGCAACATTGGTGTAGCTATGTTGTATGTACCTTTGTCGTTGGGTAAGGTAGCAAAAGATATTAATATACATTTGGTCACATTTCTATCTAACCATTTGTATACAATAAAAAATTTAAAAAAAACATTGGCAATGCATTTTAATGGATAATAACCAGTGAGAATCATAATAGTCCAGCCACAGTGATTCACTGGCAACAGATATGGTGTATGAATAACATAACAGTTGCTAGGCATTGTTGCCCTTTGTAAAAAAAACATTCTAGTTCATGTAGTTTTGATTTACCAATAAAGAATTATCATACGAAAACCATGAAAACTGTACTTGTTTATAACGGCCGGTCAATTATTACGTCATTGCCGAAACGAGTAGCCACAACTCGCTTATTTAATTATGATTTTTGTTTCGAATTATAGTAAAATCAGGTGTTTGATCATAGTGGTCTTTTATTCCCTTTAGTTTAGACAAAACTAAAGTGTGTTTTGTTAAGCAATGCAAGGCACTGCATGTTATTATTCGTGTCCATAATTACCGCTATCCTCTTTCAGATCGGTCATATAGAACTCCGTTCTTTTCGCAAACGTGACGATATCAATTCCAACTACAAAGGCCGCGTCACGTAATAGATCGCACTGATTCCCTGTACTTTTGGTCGTACAACCCTTCCATTTCATTAACCATGTCATTTAAATCTCTCAAGAAAACTAGCGTGACATGATAAACTACACTACTCCAAAAATTAAAAGATCACAAACTGACTTTCTCTGTCTGCTCTCGTGCTGACCAAGGTGTTTTTCAGTGATGGGTCTTCAGTACTCGGTACACGTGTGCAGTTGCGTGTACGTTACTGAATGAAATGATACTCAAATGATTACAGTGTCAAGACTGCTTTTAAAAATCGTCAATAAATAAGTATGATCCTTTAATGTTTTGAGTAGTGTATACATATGCTGTGATTTCCCATTTAAATCAGTACTGGGATCGAAGTCAGAATATTAGTATAGTACACATCATCAAAATGTTATCAGTCCGTATCGTAGACACCAGCCGAACAGCACATTTGCTTAACTCCAAATCTTAGTAAGTAGTATAAAATGAGAATATAGACAATGAGGATGACCTGAAGGAAGACGAAACCCACGCAAACGGAACCAATTACTTGAAGGCCATGGTTTACGGTATCCATTATGGCGTCACCACAACCCTGCAGATGAAAAAATAACATAGAGAAAGGTGTTAATAAACAGCTACCTTCGAATATATTGATAAATATATATTTATAAATACGCACGTGACCCATGGGCATGACATACCAAGACCAGTAAACGTGACCAAATCTTCATGCCATTGAAAAGGATACGAACTCTTTAGATAAATATCATCAAATACTTAAGTATTAATTGAATACCAAAATTATTACTCATGGGGAGATTCCGAATTATGTTATCAAAAACAACATTTTGAAAGTATATTTTGAAAAATATTTATCGACGGAATACTCTCAAAAACAGGAAAATACAACTAACCACAAACATGATAAAAAGAGATTATGGGCGAGAACTTTCTGAAAGCTTCTGAGAAAGGTTGCGATTTGTTACGCCTTTTTGCCGCGCCCGACGCCGCGTCTCACTATTAATTTTAAAAATCACTTCACAGTAAACTGATTATGATATAGTTACACATGTTTTACGGGCGTAATCACGAAAATGGTGTAAATCTTAATCTCTCAATTATGATATGGCGAGGTACGGCTAACGTCCAGGAATATACACAGCAGATGAAGAGTTCCACAAATTCACACGGTGAATGCCGTAGAGTCAGTTTTTGATTGGTTTTGTATGCATTCAGTATCAGTAAATGTGTTCTGAAAGTAACGGAAAATAACTGATACCCACCTCTTTAAATCTATAATCGTTTCCTGATCTTCCGCATCCTACTTGATAGATTTTGCAACAACTGTCTGGTGTGTCTCCCACTCCGAATGTTTTACCTGCATACTGAAACCAGTCATTGGGTCGGTCGAACCCACAACACTCTTCCTGAAATGATCAAAGAACACGGCAACATTAATTGATTTATAGCCTTGATAATGTACAAAGTATTCATTTCCGTCAAAATGTACAGGATAATAACCACAGACTTCACATAAGAAAGCAAAATTAGGTTGATTCAACACGGCCAAAGTCAATATAAGACAAGGGGACAATAATGATTATGTCTCAAGTCACTCCTTTACATTATTTGTAATGTTGATAAGTTGTTGAATATTTCCATGTCACGGAAGGCGTTAATATTTACTGTGAAGTATCATCGCCTTCATGTCTTGATTTTAAACCTGCCATTAACCTACTAACATCAGCTATCACGGGTAACAAGTAGTACTTAAACAATTCATTTGGGACGTCATGAGCATGTATGAAATATAAATCGGCTAATCTGACATCTAATCTTAGCATAATTGTACAAAACGATGCACATCTTACTACTATATTTCACCGATTAATTGTGATAGAATTTGTCCAATATAAAGAAAAGAACAATTTGCAAAGTGATGTCTTTAAATTTGGTGTAAGTATGGTATTTCACATTGTGTGTACTGCAATAGTACGAGCGTGTTTCTTCCGTTTTCTTGGGACCTTTTATTCATATGATTTACTAGCATTTATAACAGCGCCATCTTGAAATGAACGAATCCAACTCATGATAATTATGAGATGACAATATACTAGTACTTGAAAATATACATCGCTTTTATTGAAAGTTTCTTATTATCCTGGTAAAAGCTTAAAGTGGCAGCAACGATTTTCAAAGATATTTTTAGAGAAAGCTTTATCAGCAGTTACTGTTTTATTGATGACAGTTTCACATAAATACATAACGAATGACGCTTCCAGTAACTCTATGGGATCCTCTCTTAAACAACGCTGGACGTCTGGGAGTTATAATACGTGTTCCTTGAGGTTGACATGATAATGTTCCAATATTTGGGTTAAACGATATTCTAGAAACAACCCCACTGCCATTCTCCCATTTTAAAACCAATTAGGCATACTAACGTTTATTACCTTTTCATGTAAAGAAGAATATCTAAAATATTTTGAACTTCATCTGTGTTTACAGTCACGAATTCTCTAATACATATCATTATTCTGCTGTTTCCTGTGACTTCATTTATTCAAATTAAGACATAGATGTGGAGAGACCGAGTTTAATGCACACTTGTTGAGAACTAGGCTAATCTTGATTTGTTACATCAAAACAGATGAGATTTGTTATTGCTAGTCACGTACTATATACGGATTGTGATAATCACAACATCTTCCCTAGTATTCTAAACATGTTTTTGCTTTTTTTCAACAGATTTGTGTCGTATATATTTTTTGCGACAAACAATGTCTATTATGCTGTCGCTTACGCAATTCCACAATCCACTGCAACAGTTCACCAGAAAGTTACACCTATTAAATTTCTACATCACTGTTACTTAATATCTGCGTCGCGATGCTTTGTTTTGATTTTTGGAATTTGATTTTAAAATTTGCGACTTCGTGACATCATTCATTCGAAATCAACAATAGATATTTCAACATTATAATCATGGCCTTATTTTGTCTCTGGATTTTTTTTGAAAATTTATGTGAAATAGCTTTCAGGCTAAATTAAAAATTGATATAAAACGTTTGGTTTTTTGATCGGTTACAAAAATAAATTTTAGTCATTGATTGAAATTGTGTCTGTCAATCATTACACTAGAATATTTACTCTAAAGGCTCCTTGACTTCTTCAAATAATATTTGTAATGATAAAGTGAATCCCCTGGCCCTGTATAATTACGCAGAGATGTGCATCCGTATCCGCTGTGCATGCTGGGAGCAGCTATAGCTTACCTCTTGTTGAAGAGTATCCCATGCTTTAGTGAAATCTTCATGATCATCATGGTTATACACAACCATCTCCTTGTGGGTTGATTCTTGAATGTATGAGTGAACTTCGTCTTGCAGGTTAAGTCCAGCGAAGGCAATGATGATTATAGACACTTCCACGCATATTACTCCTACGATGAGAAAGTAAAACTGAGAAGGAAAAATATAGGAAAACGATTATAAATAATCTGAAATTAAACAACTACTCTCCAAACACCAAGTCTAGCAATTAAACAAATTCATGCCACTAATTTGTAAACGTCATGTTTAGAAGCTAGACATTACACTGTTAGAACGGTAGGGTAAAACTTTACCTCTGGGTGAACAACCCTGTAGGCTAAAAAAAATAATAGCTTTGTCTTATTTTCCCAGCGCGCATTTGATTCATGTTGCGAGTTTGCATGAGCAAAATTGCATAAGTTTAATCGGCTGTAAAACCAATGTTTAATTTCAAGAGTAACATTGACCAAGAGAAACCTTAATGTAATATTGCCCAACAGCAAATTTAATGTAAAACAGAGGGCGCTATTTACTGCCGTATATTCAGTCTCATATAGACTGATTATGAGTATGGATTCACTCGCATACGGACTGAAAACCGTATTAGAGAGACCAGGTTGACTGTTTTTGTAGTCGATACGCACACTATGGCCTTGAACTTTGTTTGTTTCTTTGTTTGTTGGTATATTTGTTTGTGTGTTTGTGAGTTTTTATAATTAGTACATAGCTATAGATCTATTCAGGGACTGTAGAATTGGCTAAATATTAAATACTCACCGTTAATAACCAACAACCGCTATCTCTTGCAGCAGCTATGCATCCAATGATGGATATAAAAATAAAGAATCCTACTCCGATGAGAACATAGGCAACGTAGAGGTACGAAACACCAGATAGAAACACGGCATAGGTCCCACTCAAGAACCCCAGGTACATATATATTCCAGTTACAAGAAGACCTATACCTGTCAACTGAAAAGACAAACAAAACAACATGATTAGATTTTCTCTCTTATAATGAGGCTAGGATAGTAAAGTACAATTAATGTTTGCTATTTTTTCTCCAGATAAGGTTTTTTTAAACAAAGTTTGATATAGGCCTACACAGCAAAGAATACTAATATACAACCTTACAGACTTAAACAACATACCGGGGTTTAAATCTGGCACTCAAACTTTTTAGATAGTTCTTGCTGTGTAAGAAGGAATTAAAGGATGTTGTTCAAAAGTTGCTCGTAGGTTGAGCAGAATGAAATTCAATCAGTGAATGTCGCCCAAATAGCAATAGTATACGATCCATAAAAAGACTTGGACTAGCCTGTGGATACACGTAAGAATTACAATTAATTGAGATAGATTGTCAGTTAAAACAGGTATTTGAAAAGTTTTTTTTTTAAATTATAAATTGGTTCTTTTGATGGCAAATTATTTGGATACCTTTGCAGCTCAGACAACGTCGTTATCGACAAAATAAAGACGTCAACAGCACAAAATATATCTTCACAAAATCAATTTTCAGCATAGGTATGTTGTTTAATAAAAACATATAAATGCCATCCTTATCAGTGATCGAATCATTTGTTATTGTATACATTAACAGCGCAGAAAATGTCTTGTAATATTTAGAGGAAAAACAAATGCAAAATTTAGTCGACTAGGCGATATAGCATTTATGCTTGATTTCCCGGGAGGCTCAAGTTGTCACTTTCCGTTCAATCTCATCGTATAAAAATCAATGTCCTAGATAAAACACCATGATCAGATGATGCAAAGGAAATGAGAAAAACTGGCAAACAATATATTTGTTTACTTCAAAAGGGATAAATAAAATTGGATCCGTTAAAGAAGTTATGTGTCTGACCGGGTGACCATCTTTGCAACTAGATTTGAAATCTAAGACGGAGGATGTTTCCACAAAGGTTAGAAGGCACCTTCGTTGCTGTTTTGTTTTGAAAGATGTCTTTATTATATTCTCACACGGAACGGCAGATTAGGGTATGTTTATAACGTTTCGTTGATAAGTTAGAAAAAGGCTATTAGGTTTTTTAGGGATTAGATTTGTTTCCTCACATGGCAAGTGTAGCTAATAAGTGTGCAGGTGGAACAGAGACGATTGGAATGGATTTAAGCTACCGGGGTGGAGGAATAGGGACATACATGTATCTAGAGTAGATATCCAAATCAACCCCACCGGCTGGTCCTATAATAAGAATTTTGAAAGCACGTTGTGTCATATATCCTTGTCTGATCAGGTGTTTGGCTTAATTTCTGTCTCCGAACATTTCCCCCTCTTGCATTAGTAAATCTGGGTATCCATGCCGTTGGGTAAGAAATGGGCCATACAAACGTTCACAAAAATACTTAACGGCATCTGAGGGATACAAACTTTACTTAACTTTGATCAAAATTTCTTTTTATAGAATCTTTTAAGTGAGACAATCGGATGATTCTATAGAAGGGATGAAATAACGTGTGTAATTATTGTGCATGTTTGTTGAATTAGTTGATTTGACTATAAACACGTTCCCCATTGCTAAAGTTAACGTAAAAAAGACAAGATATATCAAACAACAATGGTCACTGATGGTACCAACAACATCATTCCCCTCTCAGAAGTGAGAGGGACATACACAAGCGCACGATACTTACCTCCCACGACCTGATCTATGCACAAAACGAAGTTTGGGACCACAAGAAACCCCTGTACCACAGAAAAGGTTTTGGCACCCCGGGAGAACGGGGATGACAACGCCCAGGTGTTGGTATCGCCCAACACTAACGAGATATCGCCCTCACCAACACACGTTTCTTGCGACCCTCTACGTGAGAACGTATGACTTTCTTGAGGGGTGGAACGCATAAAACGCGGGAAGGGCTCAGGTCGTGGGAGGTAAGTATCGTGCGCTTGTGTATGTCCCTCTCACTTCTGAGAGGGGAATACACTACGCACCCTCTACTTACCTCCCACGACCTGATCTATGCACAGAATACCACTGAGAGCTAGGAGGTGGAAGAAAGTCGTGAGAGGTAAGGAGGGCACGCAGTGCCAACTCCGCTCAACCACAACAAAAAACCACCCAACCCATGGCTCGCCTAACGTCCTCAACCCGATCCCTGGCGGCCTGCAAGCAGTGCTGAAGTACCTACAGCTGAACGACTTGCGAGGACGTCCTCAAGGTAGGTCGACTGGCAGGTGGTGGGGCTCTTCCAGCCTGCTGCGTCGAGCACCTCCCTTAAGGACGTCCCAGAATGGAAGGCCCAAGAGGCCGCTTGGGAACGAGTGTTGTGACACCTGACTGTGACAGTGTCTGGGGACCCGTCATCCGTTCATGATGTTTTTGATGGGCGCAACGGATGACGGAGGCAACCCAGTGGCAAATGGTGCTTTTAGTGGCCGGCCTAAATGGCCTGGCCGATGTGATACAAAGCTGCCTGATGCCCCTCCCCCTGATCTGCTCGGTACGCTTTAGGTACGATCTAAGGGCCCTAACGGGGCATGACGGTTTCTCCGCCTGCCCCTCGACCAGGACCAGATCAGGGAGGAACATCGGGGTAGAGAAGGACATGATCTGGTTCTTAACCAAAAATCCGGTCCTAGGCAGAATAGAGAAAACCCCGTAGGTGAAGCGTAGATGGGGCTCGTCGATCGACAGAGCATGAATATCAGAGCAACGACGGCCGCAGGCCACTGCCACTAAGAACACTGTCTGTAGTGTCAGGTCCTGCAGCGAGAGATTCTCGAAGGGCTCAAAAATCTCAGCTAGATATCGCAACACCCACGGGAGGTCCCACTCCGGAACCAGGAGTGGACTGGGCCTCTCCGCGAATATGCCCTTAATGAGGGCGGAGAGGGCTGGACCCGAGGAGATGGTCATACCTCCCCAAAGCCGTGATGGACCGTGGCTATGACCGTCCTGTACGCTTGGGCGGTCCGAGACATACAACCGCCGTGGAAAACTTCTGTAAGGAAGTCCGCGTCTTAGTCTACAGGGGCAGAATGGGGGTCGATTTTTCGACCGGCCCACCTCCTGTAGAACCGGCAAAGTCGCGAATTGTAAGACTCTCGAGTCGTCTGTCGCCTTGCCTTTGCGGGGAGCGTGGCAGCTGACTCAGAAAATCCCGCCGCCTGATACGCCAGACAGTGAGATGGAGGTTGTTGATCACTTCCATCTGACCTGCTGGCGTGGCGGAACGGACAGAAGATCCCTACGGCGAGGGAGGCTGACTGGCTCCCCCACTAGGAGGTCCAGGAGGCGGGGGAACCATCACTGCTTGGGCCAGAGAGGAGCGATTAGAAGGAGGAAACAGCCTGCAGTGCGGGCTACCTTCTCCAGCACCCGAGGAATCAGAGCAATGGGAGGAAAGGCGTAACCGAATACGCCCTCCCAGCTCTCCCGCATGGCGTCTCCGCCTATCGCCTGGGGGTCTTGACCCCAGGAGAAGTAGGTCGGAAGTTGATGGTTCCGATGAGACGCAAACGGGTCGACATGCGGGCGATCTGGAAGATGGAACGGCAGACTGCTGGATGAAGATGCCAATCTTCTGACGCTCCCCTCTGGGCTAGGCGCGTGGAGGACTGGAGGCCCCCTCGGGACAGTGAATCGGCCAGGGTGGTGTCTACCCCGGCCAGGTGCTCCGCACGGAGGGAAATATCCCTCCGTTGACACCACAGGATGAGGGACACCGTCTCCATGCAAATGCTGAGACTTCTGGTGCCTTCCACCCTGTTGATGTAGGACACAACTGTCATGCTGTCGCATCTGACCAGGATGAACAGGCCGTGAAAATGGGCGAGGAAAATGGCCCACAGCTCGAGGAGATTGATGTGTCTCCGAGCTTGAGTCCTCGAACACCGCCCGGAGAGCCTGATGCCCTGAAAGTGGGCTCCCCATCCTGACTTGGATGCATCCGTGGTAAAGACGTGGGAAGGACGGGGTTTCGGGAATGGAACGCCTAACTGAACACTTGGCTGACCTATCCACCAGGAAAGGCAGGGGAGGAGATGCCGAGGGACCGGAGTCCGGAGGCTCAAAGGATGGTGCCACGTTCGATACCCCCCGAGGAAGTACACCTGTATCTTCCTCGTGCGTAGCCGGCAGCCTGGAACCAGATCTATAAGGCTGGCCATCAGCCCTAGAAGGCGAAGCCACGACCGAGCCTGGACCGATGCTGCCTGCCTAATCTGCAGAGTGCAGAGCCGAACGTCGGCGATCCTCGAGCCTATAGGAGAAACCCGGCCCCTGGCGAAGTCCATAGTCGCCCCCAGGAACTGAGGCGACTTGGATGGGGAGAAGACTTCTGGTGGTTTATGATAAACCCCAGTGACTCGACCAGCCTGCACACCCCCGAACATCCTGGCGCAGACACTGCGGAGATGGGGCTACCAACAACCAGTCGTCTAGGTAGACGAAGATCGTGATCCCCTTCCTCCGGAGAAACTCTGCCACCGACTTGACCAGTCGAGTGAATGTCCGGGGCCGTGGAGAGGTCAAAGGGAGGACCCGGAACTGAAAGGCGGTACCGTCGAACACGAAGCGAAGCCATTTCTGGTCTGACTCGCAGATTGGTACGTGGAGGTATGCATCTATCAGATCTAGGATGACTACCCACCAGCCTGGCTGAAGGACAGATAACACCGCCCGCAGCATCTCCACCCGGAAACGCGGGGCCTTGATGTAGGCATTCAGGGGCTTCAAGTTGAGGATTGGGCACCACTCTCCGGATTTCTTTGTGGTAAGGAAGAACGTGGAGTAGTGGCCTGAAAGGAAGGCCCTGGGAAGAGGTCTGATGGCTCTTTTTGTTAGGAGAGCTTCGATCTCCTCCACCAAAGCCTCCCTCTGTAAGGGGTCCAGCGGAGACGGGGTGACTCGAACCCCCCGGAACCGAGGGGGGCGGAAGGTGAACTCGATCTGGTAGCCTAGGGACACTGTATCTAGGACCCATCGGTCTGAGGTCACCCTCGCCAAGCCCTGGCAATGCCAGGAGACGACCGCCCACTGGGAGTGGACGGTCGGGTCCCGGAAGGGAGTCAGAACCGGCGTCCCCGACCACGTCCGCCATAGGCGGATGGGTCGTCACGACCGGCACCGTCACTCTTGCCTCGCCCTCCCTTGCTTGCCGAGCGTAAGGGATCCGAGCGGTTGACCGGTGGACCATGGCTGCCGTCGGGGGTCGCTCTACCGTCCTGGACGGACGGGAAGCCTTCCGACGGTCGAGCCGTGGAACCATTGAGGTCGACCGCACACAGGGAGGACACCTGAGCAGCGCCTACGCCCGGGGCACTCAACCCGACCGCAACAGGTGCCGTCGAGGAGTAGCCGCTCGGGCGCGATCCAGCCCATTGCTCATGGGGTGCCGGGGCTGCACACCCACCTACGGCACTCGACCCGGACGCCGTAGCGCTCAGGGAGCCGCCGTGAGGGTATGAGTAACCAGCTGCTGCTGTTGAGGCACCTGGATATAGGTCGGGTTGGCTGTCAGAATTTTGGGCCGAAACTGCTGGGGCGCTAATGTGGCCGATGCCTTTGGTTGGCTGGCCTCCTTAGCCGCCTTCCGTTTGGTACGCTCATCCTCGGCCAGCCTGGGTAAGGCCCCGCCGAATAGATCGGTACCAAACGGAGCAGACCTCAGCTCTCTTTGTCAGAAAAGTTGAGCGCATGGACAACCAAGGCTCGGCGCGCCAAGACAGAACGGATCGAGATACGAGCGAAGTGCTCTGCCGAGAGATGATTGAGGTCTGCCAACACATGGACTGCCCTCAGTGTCGCCTCAGGAGACAAGGACATTTCCTTGTCCAGCAAGCTCCGTGCTAGATGAGCGCTGGCGAGCTGTTGGACATTGGAAATGCGGAGCCCGTCCCTGGCGAGAGACGCCAGTGACCGTAGTTCCTCATCCCGGGCCCTATCCCAGGGAGGCACCATGTGGGGTGCCTTTGGTCCAGCCTGCCTGGGGGCTCCCTCAACTCCTGAGGGGAGGGAGCTCTCTGGGCGACACTTGGTCCCCTTATCCCGCTCCATCTGGTGATAGGCCGCCTCCGGACAGAGGGGGGTTTCTAAGAACGCCACATCCTCTGTAACGTGGGGGAACGCCCGTGCCAGCCACGGGAGGCGGTCTACCTCACCCTGATCCTGTACGGACGTGGTGAGTGCTTTGATGTCACGTGATAAGGAGATGACGGGCATTGACTGGGGGTTTATGGCTTAGTTGGCTTTGCCGCATACCCTAAGTCGGAAGCCAGTTGCGGGGGCGTCTCAAACTCCAATCGCATCTTAGCGTCCGATAAGACGGCTGCGAGAAAAGGAGCCGAGACGTAGGCGTAAGGAGCCTCTACCGCAACTGGTCCTCCTCGGAGTCCTGAGTCGGTGCTGGGAATGAGTAAGGATCCCCAGCCTCGACACTGATCATAACTCCACTGGTACCGTACAGGTGGAGCCGGATCGGGCTGAGGAACCCTCCCCACCGAGTTGGCTCCTGAGTGGGGCCACGCTCAGGACCGAGGCGGCCCGACCGCTCTGCGGTCGAATGTAAGGAGAAAGCTTGAGTTTCTGCAGCGAACGCGTAGCCAGCTAAGCTTGGGGGAAGATGTGGGATCTGAGCCTGCGAGCCTGATGGAAGGAAGGACCGGGTCATACTCGCCGGCGGAGGAAACGACGAGGGGCCTGAGATCAAACGCGAGAGAGAGAGTAGGATCGACCCTGCTGGTCGACCACGGTGAACGTGTCTGGCCAAGGTGCTTGGCTCTGCAAGGGGTTACCGACCGAGTAGGGTTGCTGGGAAGCTCCGAGAGAGACCGAGAAGGACGCTGAGTGACTGACAGGGTTGCGATGAACTCCAACGGGGATATCAGAACCTCTCTGTCTGTCCTGGGGGAGTCGAAAAATCCCGAGAAGACTCTACCTCTGTCTGAGAACCATCCTGAAAGCTCATCATAGCTAGCATCTATGCTAATCGCATCTGACTGCGGATCCGGGCCCGTTGATGGCAAACCTGGACCCACTGGTCGGGTTACCGCCGAGGGCACCTGACCGGGATCTTTGCCTAACAAACCAATAAGTTGGTTCATGCGGTATAACGCTGACGGGTCCGGAAGCGATGAGATGAGTGTTGACAGGGCCTCAGCCTGAGATGCCGAGCACTGACTGCTCTGGGATCTCGAATGCTCAACCATCGGGGGAGCAGCTAGGACAGAGGAGAGATCCCGATACCCGCTCTGGCCAGGAGCCGAGCGTAAGGAATCCGAGCGGCTGACCCCCGCTCTGGCCAGGAGCCGAGCGTAAGGAATCCGAGCGGCTGACCGGTGGACCGTAGCTGCCACCGGAGGTCGCTCTACCGTCCTGGACGGACGGGAGGCCTTCCGACGGTCGAGCCATGGAACCATTGAGGTCGACCGCACACGGGGAGGACGCCTGAGCAGCGCCCACGCCCGGGTCACTCGACCCGACCGCAACAGGTGCAGTCGAGGAGTGGCCGCTCGGGCGCGAGCCAGGCCATTACTCAGGGGTGCCGGGGCTGCACACCCACAGACGGCACTCGACCCGGACGCCGTAGCGCTCAGGGAGGACGCCTGAGTAGCGCCCACGCCCGGGGCACTCAACCCGACCGCAACAGGTGCAGTCGAGGAGTGGCCGCTCGGGCGCGAGCCAGGCCATTGCTCAGGGGTGCGGGGCTGTACACTCACCTACGGCTATCGACCCGGACGCCGTAGCGCTCAGGGAGCCGTGAGGGTACGAGCCACCCAGCAACAGAGTGAGAGAGGGAGACCGTCTCTCTCATACCTGGTCTCCTGGAGCTACCTGCAATGGAGAAAGGATAAGAAAACATGTAAACTCCCTCTCGTCTCCGAAGAGACTGAAGGGAAGGAACCCCGGCGTAAGAGGAGAGGGATAAGCAAGAGGGCCAACCTGCAATGGGGAGGACCCCCTCCTCAACCACCAGAGAACCCAAAACATGAGAAAGCGCACGGGATCCAAAAAAAGTGAACACGAGATCCCCTACTACTGAAAGGTGCGTATGAGAACAGTTTTGACATATGCCCCGCACTATTAAGCGAAAAAACGCGAATTTTAAGCTTACTGCATGTGCGAAGAAAAATGAGTCAAAACACCGACTACGAAAGCCAAAGTAGCCGGGACAGAAGGGGAAATCGCCAAGAAATAATCCCGGCGACCTCCCTGTGGAATTACCAGGGGGGAGCCGAGTGAGAACCTATGATTATTTTACTTGGGCGGTCTCACGTCGGCCACAGAGACTACGAGAAACTAGCAAGAAAAAAACATCACAAATGGGAAAAAATCTTGCTAAAGTTACAGAAAATACCACCGAAGTGATAACTGATACTTGCGTAACCGTTACTCGGAAATAAGCCTCACGCTGCTACGATATTTCTCAACAGAAACTGGAGCTCTTCGTAAACACGTCCTTGTTGGTCGCAAGAAACGAATTGGTGAGGGCGATATCTCGTTAGTGTTGGGCGATACCAACACCTGGGCGTTGTCATCCCCGTTCTCCCGGGGGTGCCAAAACCTTTTCTGTGGTACAGGGGGTTTCTTGTGGTCCCAAACTTCGTTTTGTGCATAGATCAGGTCGTGGGAGGTAAGTAGAGGGTGCGTAGTGTATTGAATGATTCCTGTTCGGCCGGTCGATGACACCCAGTACCCACAATATGGTATTTTCTATATATTGAAAGCAGGAACTTTGTGTTTGAATTTTAAAAGGTTTCTTGCAATTCATCAGCAAATCACTTAATGTAGGAAAGGAAAACAAGCAATGTGTTTTGTTCAATTCTCGTGCGAATCGCAAAGTCCCATGGTAGGCAATTATTGCTATGTTTTTTGTTCGTTTTGGGTTTTTTTTTGAAAGAGGAATTCAATTACGGGTAGAATGAACTTCTTTTGAAATTATCACTTGCCAGTACTGAACGAGGTTAGGTTTATACGTTTGTAGTTACCATATGGCGCATACACATTATCACCAATATTATCTGACAGTTATGGCCCTCATCACCATTATACCATTAAAAATAAACATTGTTATCGTCTCGATCAAGAAAGGATGAGGCATTATGATGGGTATGGTATACACAGTGTTATCATGGTAATGTTGCTACACGCATGTATATTACAATTACCATAGTTACTATACACCCTATTAATATCTTAGCATACAATTTGAATGATTCATTTGGTCCAAAAATGAAATTTAGCTCATATCATTAATATCAAAGTTAAGATAAAAGAATAAAAATCAGTGTAGCAATTTACAGGACCGAGATTGGAGCAAACGTTATCATCTCAATTGTTCCTAAGTATGTTAGTTTGTTCACATATTATTGTTGTATTTCTTCACATACGTTTTGGGAGCATCTGTTAAATTTATTTTATTACATTTATTTTTAATTCATTACATCTTCTTTATTCATTAGTGTATTACAACTAAGCCATCAGTGTGTTTTTTCCAGTTTCAGGTTCCTACGAATAAACAATCCTCACATACACATACCGCGCACATAATTATATGCCCTATTATTGCATAATAGGATTTTAAAGATTTGTCGAGACATTTTAAGGTCAGCATGAGGGGCGGTCAATAAGTTCGTAGAACACGTAGAACAAGGTACTTGAAAGAGTACTAGCCAAATTATTTCTATCTCACTTTAGAACATGGTCATTGTATACCTTAATGCACCCATCTCAATTTTCCTTGAAACATTCTATGTCTTCTGAATGGAAGTCTTCCGATTGCTCCATGAGCCATTCTTCAGTGAAGGCTCACCAGCATTGATCACCCTCAAACCTGATATTTTGAAGGTAGGACTTAAAATTCTAAAATATGTTTACCTTACTGGGGGCCATGCTCCGCCTAGACCACAATATGGTTGTTTTAGTTATCTTATCTGACCTCTCTGTCGTGAATGGCAGCTTGACAAACTAAGAATAATGCAAAGGACACAATCCGAGAACAGACCCATTCCTACCAACAACCTTCTTCACTTGATGGCTTGCCTCAATTTTGCTATCAAAATTGTATGATATGTGCCTATTATTATACTTTTATTTGGCAAATGATCTGTAATCAAGACTCTCCCTGAATCTCATAAAGCAGCGATGAAGACCTTGACCTATATGACCGAGTGATGATCTTCTTAGGGGTGGGAGATCATCCAGGTGCTTCCACTGAATGGACTCATAATTCCAGTGATTAATGTATGTCTTATCACCTTTAGCTAAATACATATGAAACTTAGCCTATAGCCAGTATCGTTCCGTGATGATTGTTTGCTTTACTTCGCGGAAACAATATTATTAGCCTACACTGGCTATCCAGGCATTTTATTGTATGAGCTTGGAATGGTCCATGGATTTCCCATGGATTAGCATGTGTCCCTCACGAACCAACCTGGGTAAACAAACAAACAAAATTGACACCAATCAATTTCATGTTAAAATCATATATTTTATTATCAAACAGCTTTGTTGTTTATAAAATCATAATTTTATCCCAGATCACCATATAATACATCCAACAATGAAATGCAAGTGGATTTCTTGCGTAATACATAACAGTTGAAAATGTACTTGCAAAATTGTAATCCTAATGACAAGACTGAGAGGGACATTGTTGTGGATTTTTCTAACAACATTTTTCCACTATTCATTGTCTTATTATATACAGGGTGTCCCAAAAAGCGGACGGACCCAACAAATGTAATGATATCTTAAAATTTTCATTACCATGATCTCGAATGTAAAAATGGTTACTGGACATAATTTGCAATAATAAAATCAGCATTATTTTGGAACAAGTGATCTATGTTGTAAAGCAAATTTTCTGATAATTTAAAAAATGACATTCAAATTTAGACGGGTCTGTTAGTTCTTGAGTTATTGGTCAAAATACAGATAATATACATTTTTCGATATTTGTTCGTATAACTCAAGAACTGTAAAACCTACTTTTGAAATTCTCATAAAATTTACTCTAAGATACATGCCTAAGGGGTTTGATTTTTGAGAAAATTAGACAAATTGAGTCATTGAGTGTTGCTAATGACAGCCAAACGATTCGGCTTTTACATTCGTAAACATTTTGATGATTGGTGAAAGCACATTTTGAAATATCACAGCATTCGTCGGACCCCTTTTTCGTGACACCCTGCATGTATTCGTTTTCTAACAACGTTATGTTGTAGTATACGAGTATAGGCCTAGCGCCTATTCTCCTTGTGTACAAGGTGAAGGGATCATACAACAAAATGCGGGTTTTTGTTTTCGATGCTACGATAAATAGCAATTGGTGATGCTGAACTACAAGAAAACAAAACAAGTCTTGGGAGTTGCGACTATAGTTCCAGAGGATTATTTTTCTCGAAGTTTTGAAGAAAAACGGGCAGGAAATCAATTTTACGATTTTACAAAATTGACCGCGCACCAAAAATCAAACGCAGGGTCCGGGTGCCTTGAGAGTTGAGACATAGCCCATGTTTTTGTTTTGGCGCAGTAGGCATATTATCTTAGCGCAATATAAAAGTTAAGCACAGATATATCTTGACTCTTGACTACATTGCAGCATTAAACTTGATTTATATACAATTTTTTTATATAAAAGTATGTTCATCTTGCTCAGTAATGCTTACATGTATTTACTTGGGTCACACTTATAATATACATTCCATCAAACCAATAATGTTTTACTGACCAGACAGTTTCGACCATCTTGGGCAATGGCCATCTTCAGAGTGATGTTTTTATCTGATCCAACTTCTGTACACCGACAGAGACGAGGGGGCCATTATCTTAGTCACGTCTATGATCCACTTCTGGGTGCTGGTTCGCCCTCTGTTGGTGTACAGAAGATGGCCATCGCCCAAGATGGTCGAAACTGTCAGGTTAGTAAAACATAATTGGTTTTAACAAGATGAAATGTTTATTATGAGTTTTCACAAACCTAATGAACCTCTTCAAGAATATTGGGTCACACTTCCTGTGTACATGATTTACAATAACGAAGATTAGATAAGACGTGGATACGGAGTGTTATATGATTGTGGAAATAGCAAAAACTTGCAATAGTAAGTTGCGTAAACTTTAAGCAAACTTGATACAATTCGGATAAAGTTAAGACATTGTTGTAAATTTATAATCTATTCGCATAAGTGCTGAAAATCGTGGGTAATTTTATGCACTTTTGTTAATTTAATCCAGCCTGGATATTTCCCCCCAAGTGACAAGGGCCTGAAGAAAAGATTAATATTGTAAAGTCTTTGAAACACAAAGTAGTGCTTGGACTTCGTACACCTCTTGAGTATTTTGTTTATAGCAATATAATTATTATAACGATTAAGAATCGCTCTGCCTATAGTAACATATTTATTCAATTTTAGTGTCATTTTCAGTAAGATGCACATACCACTCTTCACAAAAATGTCAAAATCAAACCAAGATCAGACATGTAATATGCGCATCAAAACTTTCAATTGTTGATATTCCGGAAACAATCGGTCAGTTTTTGAGATGAATGCAGCTACTAATTTACTATTATACAGACAATACAGAACATAAGTCTATAATGTATATCTTTTTAAAATTGTTTTCAGACCTTTGTATAATGTTCATTATATAAAAATTATATTTACAAATTCATTGTACATAGAAATATAATACACCTTTGTTAAAAATGTACATTCTTAAAAATTTCATTGGTTATAATATAAAATAAGTGCATGGCTAGTTTTGATTTAAACGAGATCATTATAGAGACTTGCAAGAGTTGCACATATAATTATAAACATTTTTATTCTTTTTGAAAATGTTTAATAAAATATTGTTAAGTAGGATAACCCGGAATGGTTATATTATCACTGACTGCTGAGATCAATTGGGCCCTGAGCAAGACTACAGTAGTCTTGCTCAGGGCCCAAGTCATCCCATTGTTTAGTTTCAAAATAAAATAAAAAGCGTCCTTTAAAAAATTTGAAAAGAACTAACATTTCGTTTGTGTTTTAATTTATAGGTTATATAGTAACTTTTTATCTCTTCCAGCTCCAGTGACATCTCATTAATTATCCTGGACCTTTGAATACATTGAAATGGTTTTAGCATTTTACTTGGAAAAGCAATATAACAGTGATGCAGTGGTAGTTTCCACGATCCTCCAGTGAACATTTGCTTAATCCTACCCAGGATAATATGTATGAGGTGTCAGTGGTGTTGGAACAGAAAGTAGTCTCGTAGCTTCCATCTGCGCCCGATTCGCGAAACTCGGTAGTATGCTTTTACGCAATCACGCGATGTGCGTATTACAATAAGATTAACAATCTATTCATGCATGACCAATTCGAATAGAACTAACTGTTTGTTTGTGTTTTAATTTGTAGAATGACTAACACAATAAATAATGTTGTTCTTATTGGCAATTCAAGTAGCTTCCAGCTGAGCCAGGTTCTCGAAACTCGTAGTAAACGTACGACAATCGTATACGCAATGGCCATGATCAGTAATCACACGATGTAAGTATTAAAATTAAAAAAAAATCTTTTCATGCATGACGACCGAGTTTCGCAAAACTGGCCCAGTTTCGTAAACGTATATGTTACTAGGGACATTAGTTGAAACAGGGACAGTCTTAAGTACTTATTCTGTGTAGTGCTTTGTAAGTAAAGCAATCGTAGCAACATTGGTGTAGCTATGTTGTATGTACCTTTGTCGTTGGGTAAGGTAGCAAAAGGTATTAATATACATTTGGTCACATTTCTATCTAACCATTTGTATACAATAAAAAATTTAAAAAAACATTGGCAATGCATTTTAATGGATAATAACCAGTGAGAATCATAATAGTCCAGTCACAGTGATTCACTGGCAACAGATATGGTGTATGAATAACATAACAGTTGCTAGGCATTGTTGCCCTTTGTAAAAAAACATTCTAGTTCATGTAGTTTTGATTTACCAATAAAGAATTATCATACGAAAACCATGAAAACTGTACTTGTTTATAACGGCCGGTCAATTATTACGTCATTGCCGAAACGAGTAGCCACAACTCGCTTATTTAATTATGATTTTTGTTTCGAATTATAGTAAAATCAGGTGTTTGATCATAGTGGTCTTTTATTCCCTTTAGTTTAGACAAAACTAAAGTGTGTTTTGTTAAGCAATGCAAGGCACTGCATGTTATTATTCGTGTCCATAATTACCGCTATCCTCTTTCAGATCGGTCATATAGAACTCCGTTCTTTTCGCAAACGTTACGATATCAATTCCAACTACAAAGGCCGCGTCACGTAATAGATCGCACTGATTCCCTGTACCTTTGGTCGTACAACCCTTCCATTTCATTGACCATGTCATTTAAATCTCTCAAGAAAACTAGCGTGACATTATAAACTACACTACTCCAAAAATTAAAAGATCAAAAACTGACTTTCTTTGTCTGCTCTCGTATTGCTGACCAAGGTGTTTCAGTGATATGGGACTTCAGTACTCGGTAGTACAAGTGTGCAGAAATGATACTCAAATGATTACAGTGTCAAGTCTGCTTTTGAAAATCGTCAATAAATAAGTATGATCATTTAATGTTTTGAGTAGTGTATACATATGCTGTGATTTCCCATTTAAATCAGTACTGGGACCGAAGTCAGAATATTAGTATAATACACATAATCATCAAAATGTTATCAGTCCGTATCGTAGACACCAGCCGAACAGCACCTTTGTTTAACTCCAAATCTTAGTAAGTAGTATAAAATGAGAATATAGACAATGAGGATGACCTGAAGGAAGACGAAACCCACGCAAACGGAACCAATTACTTGAAGGCCATGGTTTACGGTATCCATTATGGCGTCACCACAACCCTGCAGATGAAAAAATAACATAGAGAAAGGTGTTAATCAACAGCTACCTTCGACTATATTTATAAATATATATTTATAAATACCCACGTGACCCATGGGCATGACATACCAAGACCAGTTAACGTGACCAAATCTTCATGCCATTGAAAAGGATACGAACTCTTTGGATAAATATCATCAATTGAATACCAAAAGTATTACTCATGGGGAGATTCCGAATTATGTTATCAAAAACAACATTTTGAAAGTATATTTTGAAAAATATTTATTGACGGAATACTCCCAAAAACAGGAAAATACAACTAACCACAAACATGATAAAAAGAGATTATGGGCGAGAACTTTCTGAAAGCTTCTGAGAAAGGTTGCGATTTGTTACGCCTTTTTGCCGCGCCCGACGCCGCGTCTCACTATTAATTTTAAAAATCACTTCACAATGTTTTACGGGCGTAATCACGAAAATGGTGTAAATCTTAATCTCTCAATTATGATATGGCGAGGTACGGCTAACGTCCAGGAATATACAGAGCAGATAAAGAGTTCCACAAATTCACACGGTGAATGCCGTAGAGTCAGTTTTTGTTTGGTTTTGTATGTATTCCGTAAATGTGTTCTGAAAGTAACGGGAAATAGCTGATACCCACCTCTTTAAATCTATAATCGTTTCCTGATCTTCCGCAGCCTACTTGATAGATTTTGCAACAACTGTCTGGTGTGTCTCCCACTCCGAATGTTTTACCTGCATACTGAAACCAGTCATTGGGTCGGTCAAACCCACAACACTTTTCCTGAAATGATCAAAGAACACGGCAACATTAATTGATTTATAGCCTTGATAATGTACAAAGTATTAATTTCCGTCAAAATATACAGGATAATAACCACACACCTCACATAAGAAAGCAAAATTACGTTGATTCAACATGGCCAAAGTCAATATAAGACAATGGGACAATAATGATAATGTCTCAAGTCACTCCTTATATAAGAAAAACGTATTTTGGCAGCTTAAAAGTATCGCGTACAATGTACTCAAGTATCTACCACCGATAGTCCTAAAGCTACATACTGCAGTTACAGTCCGTTTTCCTATACACAATACACAGTGCTCTCACCATTGACGCGTGACCTCTACAAATGATGTATGTTGGAAGAATGGGCACTTGCCTAGTTAACATCACTGTGTGAAAAATAACCAGCCAATATTTAACTTATTCTCCAAACTTCTAGCAAATATATTTCTCTAACATGACCTAAAATTACAGCTAGGTTAGATGTTCAGAAATAGTCGCACTTTTGTAAAATATGAGTGAGGGCAAGGCATAGCTAGCCAACTCCCCGTGTTAATTGAATGGAGATTTGACCGAAAATATTGGTATCGGACCGCTCACTTCTGAAGGATGCCACAAAAAACCGGTACAAGCTACATTTAAACTATTTTCTGGCAATCATCATGATGAGTTTCTTATATAGTATGCCGAAATTGGGTAATGTAGGTGATTGACAAAGGGTCGCACTTTTGTGTTTTAGGAAGGATATGTAAACGACAGATAACACCAAAAATATGAAGAAATTATTTCCAAACCGTGTTAAGTCAACAATCATTATGTTGCTCATTTTCAAGAATGCTGGTTAACAAAAAGCAGGTCATTGTCTCATTTCGTGAACAAAGGTCCACTACCATTGTTTCCTTGCGTTTCCTTTATAATCGGTTACCCAACTGAAGCTGTATTATAGCAGCTCATTGCTATATCGCACATATAAAACAGACACATGTGCACAGCCAGAGAAGATCCGATCTTGGTTTAATAGCTTTTAATGGGGTTCAAGTCCTGCAAAGGTCGAGGTGAATTCTACTGTAGACATGACTGCATCATGAAATGATCTTTATATTATACATCTTTCTTTTGCATTCATCGACGCTTTTTAGGAAGTCATAGTCAATAACCTGTCAACAAGAAGTGTAACATTTTTCAAAACTAGTGATATTTTTTAAAACTATGTAACCATTTTTTCAAGATATATGGTGTACCACTAACAGATAGGGCAACGTAGAGAACTAACTTTTAACACAAAACCAGTACAGACAAATTAGAGATATTAAAATATCTCTAATTTGCCTGTACTGGTTTTGTGGAAACGAAAAGAACGCCATCTATAATTGGTTGTCAATGTTTAATGTTTACTTGACCAACCAAACAAGCTTTAAGGGGCCACAAGTTACACCATACAAGTTTTATAATAAATAAAAGAGCTTTTTATAAAATTTAATTATATTACAATAATGTCATTGGTAGCACATTTTGTTTGCCAGAACTAGAGCAGACATTTACAATGTCACACATCGTTGCGCTCGGTCACAATTGGCCCATTATGTAATAAAAGATGCATTTGAGAGACACATTTTTGCATCCATTTTTATAGTCCATTATTTTACTAATGAGACATTGAAAGTAAACGAGTATTTTGGTATGGGGATATGTTTGTCGATTTCAATTTACGATAACGATACTATAACAACAGAAAGACCCGAAAAACATGTACAGAGTTGAACCGGCTTGTCCCTCTCATCATTAATTGATAAAGCGTCACCTCATATATTCAGACATGGACTTTACATTATTTGTAATGTTGACAAGTTGTTGAATATTTCGATGTCACGGAAGGCGTCAATATTTACTGTGAAGTATCATCGCCTTCATGTCTTGAGTTTAAACCTGCCATTAACCTACTAACATCAGCTATTACGGGTAACAAGTAGTACTTAAACAATTCATTTGGGACGTCATGAGCATGTATGAAATATAAATCGGCTAATCTGACATCTAATCTTAGCATAATTGTACAAAACGATGCACATCTTACTACTATATTTCACCGATTAATTGTGATAGAATTTGTCCAATATAAAGAAAAGAACAATTTTCAAAGTCATGTCTTTAAATTTGGTGTAAGTATGGTATTTCACATTGTGTGTACTGCAATAGTACGAGCGTGTTTCTTCCGTTTTCTTGGGACCTTTTATTCATATGATTTACTAGCATTTATAACAGCGCCATCTTGAAATGAACGAATCCAACTCATGATAATTATGAGGTGACAATATATTTGAAAATACACATCGCTTTTATTGAAAGTTTCTTATTATCCTAGTAAAAGCTAAAAGTGGCAGAAACGATTTTCAAAGATATTTCTAGAGAAAGCTTTATCAGCAGTTACTGTTTTATTGATGACAGTTTCACATAAATACATAACGAATGACGCTTGCAGTAACTCTCTATGGAATCCTTTCTTAAACAAAACTGGACGTCTGGGAGTTTTATACGTGTTCCTTGACGTTGACATGATAATGTTCCAATATTTGGGTTTAATGATATTCTAGAAACAACCGAACTGCCCCATTTTAAAACCAATTAGGCATACCATACTAACGTGTATTACCTTTTCAAATAAAGAATATCTCTAAAAACATTTTGAACTTCATCTGTGTTTACAGTCACGAATTCTCTAATACATATCATTATTCTCCTGTTTCCTGTGACTTCATTTATTCAAATTAAGACATAGATGTGGAGAGACCGAGTTTAATGCACACTTGTTGAGAACTAGGCTAAATCTTGATTTGTTACATCAAAACAGATGAGATTTGTTATTGCTAGTCACGTACTATATACGGATTGTGATAATCACAACATCTTCCCTAGTATTCTAAACATGTTTTTGCTTTTTTTCAACAGATTTGTGTCGTACAGGGTGTCCCAGAATGATTTATACCGAAAAAGATGAATTTTTTTAGGTATGAACGGCATTTATATTGTTCATATTGTTTTGCATTTTATGTTCTACATATATTTAGCTTTCTCAGATTTTTTAGATTTTAAAAATTGGACGTTTCTAGTATAAGTTAGAGAGGATTGCGTAAAAAGGGTGAATTCCAAATTTTGACAAAGCAACTTATTTGAAAATCTGTAAAATTACTAACCGTTCAGCACAAAGTAATGTTATACGGTATATTGCTGTGTCCGGTTCTTACTTCTACTAAATAGTCGATATCTATCGTTTATTTATGATGTTATGAAGCAATCATTGTATGGAATAAAGGATTTGCTACGCTTGAGTGCCCTTAAACTATTCTTTCTTTGGCGGCAGTTTTGAAGACAATATTGAGGTGTGTGAGTTTCATCATTTCAAATGCCGGCAGAGAGGGATTTTTCATAAAAGTATAGAGAAGGTTCGTCCTTAGCGTCACAGCATGCATTTATGTCCACAGTATATGGGCAAACCCACAGCTACGTAACGAAGAAGATTAAAATTTACTGTGGAGGATCTTTGAGGAAGTTAAAGCCCCTCTAATAATGGGTACAAATTGTGGTAAAATCACATAAAAAGTATGTTTTTCAACCGAAATATCTGATGTCATATTGAAATGTTTCACTTAATACCATATCAAGAATTATTCAGCATTGTAAGCTCTACATCTGTGCCAAATTTGGTGTATTTCCTATCAAAGAATGTAGGATTTCTCCAATACATTGCACAGTGAGGCTGGACGATGGTGATAACGGATCCATGTGTTGTGATGCCTTTGCACTGTAAATTATACACATTGCAGTTTTCGTCCATTTTCAGTAATAGCAATGTCATGCCAAAACGAATCAAGCTATTTCCATGAAAGTCACAGAATAAGTAGGAGACATGTGTGGCATTATATTGAACTTATTAAAATTAGATACACTGTTGACTATCTATTTTTGATATTTTGTTCAAACACAGTATAAATCATTCTGGGACACCCTGTATATATTTTTTTTCGACAAACAATGACTATTATGCTGTCGCTTACGCAATTCCACAATTCACTACAACAGTTCACCAGAAAGTTACACCAATTAAATTTCTACATCACTGTTACTTTTTTGAGGCTTTATTTTAACTTACGCAGAGTGAATGAATCAAGAGTATACCTATGCATGATTTACCGACAAGTGACTCATTTCGGAATGCAATCATGCATTGTGAAAAAAATGCTGCAGCGTCATTGGGACTCGAACCAGCGACCCACTACTTCGATGATTATGAATCCAGGTCTTTACCAATAGGCAGTCATAATATATAACATTAATCTTATAAAAATAACACGTTTTGTAGAGATGCAATGGCTCTTTTATGTAATAAATAGCTCTAACGTTTGGAAATGGTCCCGACACCGATATGGTGACGAAATTGCATATGTATGGAAATATCTGCGTCGCAATGCTTTGTTTTGGTTTTTGGAATTTGATTTTAAAATTTGCGACTTCGTAACATCATTTGAAATCAACAATAGCTATTTCAACATTATAATCATGGCCTCATTTTGTCTCTGGATTTTTTTGAAAATTTATGTGAAATAGCTTTCAGGCTAAATTAAAAATTGATATACATGTAAAACGTTTGATTTTTTGATCGGTTACAAAAATATATTTTAGTCATTGATTGAAATTGTGTCTGTTAATCATTACACTAGAATATTTACTCCAAAGGCTCTTTGATTTCTTCAAATAATTTTTGTAATGATAAAATTAACGTGAATCCCCTGGCCCTGTATGATTACGCAGAGATGTGCATCCGTATCCGCTGTGCATGCTGGGAGCAGCTATAGCTTACCTCTTGTTGTAGAGTATCCCATGCTTTAGTGAAATCTTCATGATCATGATGGTTATACACAACTATCTCCTTGTGGGTTGATTCTTGAATGTACGAGTGAACTTCGTCTTGCAGGTTAAGTCCAGCGAAGGCAATGATGATTATAGACACTTCCACGCATATTACTCCTACGATGAGAAAGTAAAACTGAGAACGAAAAATATAGGAAAACAATTATAAATAATCTGAAATTAAACAACTACCCTCCAAACACCAAGTCTAGCAATTAAACAAATTCATGCCACTAATTTGTAAACGTATAATTTGTTTAGAAGCTAGACATTACACTGTTAGAACGTTTGGGTAAAACTTTACCTCTGGATGAACAACCCTATAGGCTAAAAATAATAGCTTTGTCTCATTTTCCCCGCGCGCATTTGATTCATGTTGCGCGTTTGCACGAGCAAAATTGCATAAGTTTAATCGGCTGTAAAATCAATGTTCAATTTCAAGAGTAACATTGACCAATAGAAGCCTTAATGTAATATTGCCCAACAGCAAATTTAATGTAAAACAGAGGGCGCTATTTACTGCCGAATATTCAGTCTCATATAGACTGATTATGAGTATGGATTCAGTCGCATACAGACTGAAAACCGTATTAGAGAAACCAGGTTGACTGTTTTTGTAGTCGATACGCACACTATGATCTTGAACTTTATTTGTTTCTTTGTTTGTTGGTATATTTGTTTGTGAGTTTTTATAATTAGTATAGCTATAGATCCATTCATGGACTGTACTGAGAATTGGCCAAATATTAAATACTCAGCGTTAATAACCAACAACCGCTATCTCTTGCAGCAGCTATACATCCAATGATGGATATAAAAATAATAAAGAATCCTACTCCGATGAGAACATAGGCAACGTAGAGGTACGGAACACCAGATAGAAACACGGCATAGGTCCCACTCAAGAACCCCAGGTACATATATATTCCAGTCACAAGAAGACCTATACCTGTCAACTGGAAAGACAAACAAAACAACATGATTAGATTTTCTCTCTTAATATGATGACGCTACGCTAGTAGATGGTAGAGTACAATTAATGTTTGCTATATTTTCTCCAGATAAGGTTTTTTTCTTAACAAAGTTTAATATACACAGCAAAGAATATTACTAATACACAACCTTGCAGACTTAAACAACATACCGGGGTTTAAATCTGGCACTCAAACTTTTTAGATAGTTTTTGCTGTGTAAGAGGGGATTAAAGGATGTTGTTCAAAAGTTGCTCGTAGGTTGAGCAGAATGAAATACAATCAGTGAATGGCGCCCAAATAGCAAGTATACGATCCATAAAAAGACTTGGACTAGCCTGTGGATTATAAACGTGAGAATTATAGTGATTGAAATAGATTGTCAGTTAAAACAGGCATTCGAAAAATTGGGTTTTTCTCAAATTATAAATTGGGTTTTTTTATGGCAAATTATTTGAATACCTTGGCAGCTCATACAACGTCGTTATCGACAAAATAAAGACGTCAACAGCACAAAATATATCTTCACAAAATCAATTTTCGGCATAGGTATGTTGTTTAATAAAAACACATGAATGCCAGCCTTATCAGTGATCGAATCATTTGTTATTGATGTACATTAACAGCGCAGAAAATGTCTTGTAATAGTTAGAGGAAAAACAAATGCAAAATTTAGTCGACTAGGCTATATAGCATTTATGCTTGATTTCCCGGGAGGCTCAAGTTGTCACTTTCCGTTCAATCTCATCGTATACAAATCAATGTCCTAGATAAAACACCATGATCAGATGATGCAAAGGAAATGAGAAAAACTGGCAAACAATATATTTGTTTACTTCAAAAGGGATAAAAACAAAAATTGGATCCGTTAAAGAAGTTATGTGTCTGACCGGATGACCATCTTTGCAACAAGATTTGAAATCTAAGACGGAGGATGTTTCCATAAGGTTAGAAGGCATCTTCGTTGCTGTTTTGTTTTGAAAGATGTCTTTATTATATTCTCACACGACACGGTAGATTAGTGTATTTTTTATAACGTTTCCTTAAATAGTTAGAAAAAGGCTGTTAGGTTTTTAGGGATTAGATTTGTTTCCTCACATGGCATGCATCAGTATTAAAGTGTAGAAGTGTGCAGGTGGAACAGAAACGATTGGAATGGATTTGAGCTACCGGGGTGGAGGAATAGGGACATACATGTATCTAGAGTACATATCCCAATCAGACCGAAGCTACACCCACCGGCTGGTCCTATAATAAGAATTTTGAAAGCATATTGTGTTACATTATATCCTTGGCTGATCAGGTGTTTGGCTTACTTTCTGTCTCCGAACATTTCCCATGATGCAGTCATGTCTACAGTAGAATTCATCTCGACCTTTGCAGGACTTAAACCCCATTAAAAGCTATTAAACCAAGATAACACTCATTGAAGCAGCTCAACTGAATAAATCAGATCTTCTCTGGTTGTGCACAAGTGTCTGTTTTCAATGTGCGACATCGCAATAAAGCTGGTATTATAGCTTCAGTTGGTTAACCGATTATAAAGGAAACGAAAGGAAACAATGGTATGTGTAGCTTTGTTTACGAAATGAGACAAGTACTGCTTTTTGTTAACCAGCATTCTTCAAAATGAGCAACATAATGATTGTTGACTTAACACGGTTTGGAAATAATTTCTTCATATTTTTGGTGTTATCTGTCGTTTACATATCCTTCCTAAAACACAAAAGTGCGACCCTCTCCAAATATCTAAATTAGCTAAAAATTTAGGACATGTTACAAAACTATATTTTCTAGAACCTATTTAGAATAGTTAAAATGTAGCTTGTACCGTTTTTTTTTGGCATCCTTCAGAAGTGAGCGGTCCGATACCAATTTTTTCGGTCAAATCTCCATTCAATTAACACGGGGAGTTGGCTAGCTATGCCTTGCCCTCACTCATATTTTACAAAAGTGCGACTATTTCTGAACATCTAACCTAGCTGTAATTTTAGGTCATGTTAGAGAAATATATTTACTAGAAGTTTGGAGAATAGCTAAAATATTGGCTGGTTATTTTTCACACAGTGATGTTAACTAGGCAAGTGCCCATTCTTCCAACGTACATCATTTTTAGAGGTCACGCGTCAATGGTGAGAGCACTGTGTATTGTGTATAGGAAAACGGACAGTAACTGCAGTATGCCCCACTTGCATTAGTATATCTGGGTATCCATGCCGTTGGGTAAGAAACATACAAACGTTCAACGGCATCTGAGGGATACAAACTTTACTTAACTTCGATCATAATTTCTTTTTATAGAATCTTTCAAGTGAGACAATCGGATGATTTTAAAGATGGGATGACACCCACAATATGGTATTTGCTATATATTGATCATGTTGATAGCAAGATTCAGAACGGTCAACAACAAAGTTCACTATACTGCCCCTAAGGAACTTTGTGTTTGAATTTTAAAAGGTTTCTTGCAATTCATCAGCAAATCACTTAATGCAGGAAAGGAAAACAATCAATGTGTTTTGTTCAATTCTCGTGCGAATCGCAAAGTCCCATGGTAGGTAATTATTGCTATGTTTTTTGAAAGAAGGATTCAATTACGGGGTAATAATGGACTTCTTTTTGAAATTATATGCCACTATACGAGGTTTGTACGTTTTCAGTTACCATATGGCGCATACACACTATCACCAATATTATCTGAAAGTTATGTCTCCTCATCACTATTATACTATTTTAAAAATAAACATTGTCATCATCTCGATCAAGAAAACATAAGGCATATCGTGATATGATTGGTATGGTATATACAGCAGAGCTTGGAACGGTCCATGGATTTCCCATAGATTAGCACGTAGTTGCATGTGTCCCTCACGGACGGACCAATCTGGGTAAACAAACAAACAAACAAAATTGACACCAATCAATTTCATGTTAAAATCATATATTTTATTATAAAACAGCTTTGTTGTTTACAAAATCATATTTTTATCCCAGATCACCGTTAACATCAAATAATCAAGTGAAATACATGTGTATTTCTTGCGTAATACATAACAATTGAAAATGAACTTGCAATCCTATTGCAATCCTATTGCAATCCTATTGACAAGGCTGAGAAATTGCAATCCTATTGACAAGGCTGAGAGAGACATTGTTGTGGATTTTTCTAACAATATCTTTCCACTTTTCATTGTCTTATTATATACAGGGTGTCCCAAAAAGCGATCGGACCCAACAAATGTAATGATATCTTAAAATTTTCATTACCATGATCTCGAATGTAAAAATGGTTACTGGACATAATTTGCAATAATAAAATCAGCATTATTTTGGAACAATTGATCTATGTTGTAAAGCAAATTTTCTGATAATTTAAAAAATGACATTCAAATTTAGACGGGTCTGTTAGTTCTTGAGTTATTGTTCAAAATACAGATAATATACATTTTTCGATATTTGTTCGTATAACTCAAGAACTGTAAAACCTACTTTTGAAATTCTCATAACATTTACTCTAAGATACATGCCTAAGGGGTTTGATTTTTGAGGAAATTAAACAAATTGAGTCATTGGATTTTGCTAATGACCGCCTAACGATGCGGCTTTTACATTCGTAAACATTTTGATGATTGGTGAAAGCACATTTTGAAATATCACAGCATTCGTCGGACCCCTTTTTCGTGACACCCTGCATGTATTCGTTTTCTAACAACGTTATGTTGTAGTATACGAGTATAGGCCTAGCGCCTATTCTCCTTGTGTACAAGGTGAAGGGATCATACAACAAAATGCGGGTTTTTGTTTTCGATGCTACGATAAATAGCAATTGGTGATGCTGAACTACAGAAAACAAAACAAGAATTGGGAGTTGCGACTATAGTTCCAGAGGATTATTTTTCTCGAAGTTTTGAAGAAAAACGGGCAGGAAATCAATTTTACGATTTTACAAAATTGACCGCGCACCAAAAATCAAACGCAGGGCCAGGGTGCCTTGAGAGTTGAGACATAGCCCATGTTTTTGTTTTGGCGCAGTAGGCATATTATCTTAGCGCAATATAAAAGTTAAGCGCAGATATATCTTGACTCTTGACTACATTGCAGCATTAAACTTGATTTATATACAAATTTTTTTATAAAAGTATGTTCATCTTGCTTAGTAATGCTTACACGTATTTACTTGGGTCACACTTATAATATACATTTCATCAAAGGAATTATGTTTTACTGACCAGACAGTTTCGACCATCTTGGGCAATGGCCATCTTCAGAGTGATGTTTTTTGTCTGATCCAACTTCTGTACACCGACAGAGACGAGGGGGCCATTATCTTAGTCACGTCTATGATCCACTTCTGGGTGCTGGTTCGCCCTCTGTTGGTGTATAGAAGATGGCCATCGCCCAAGATGGTCGAAACTGTCAGGTTAGTAAAACATAATTGGTTTTGACAAGATGAAATGTTTATAATGAGTTTTCACAAACCTAATGAACCTCTTCAAGAATATTGGGTCACACTTCCTGTGTACATGATTTACATTAATGGGGATTAGATAAGATGTGGATACGGAGTGTTATATGATTGTGGAAATAGCAAAAACTTGCAATAGTAAGTTGCGTAAACTTTGAGCAAACTTGATACAATTTGGATAAAGTTAAGACATTGTTGTAAATTTATAAACTATTCGCATAAGTGCTGAAAATCGTGGGTAATTTTATGCACTTTTGTTAATTTAATCCAGCCTGGATATTTCCCCCCAAGTGACAAGGGCCTGAAGAAAAGATTAATATTGTAAAGTCTTTGAAACACAAAGTAGTGCTTGGACTTCGTACACCTCTTGAGTATTTTGTTTATAGCAATATAATTATTATAACGATTAAGAATCGCTCTGCCTATAGTAACATTTTTATTCAATTTTAGTGTCATTTTCAGTAAGATGCACATACCACTCTTCACAAAAATGTCGTAATTTTGGAAAAATCGAAACAAAATCAAACCAAGATCAGACATGTAATATGCGCATCAAAACTTTCAATTGCTGATATTCCGGAAACAATCGGTCAGTTTTTGAGATGAATGCAGCTACTAATTTACTATTATACAGACAATACAGAACATAAGTCTATAATGTATATCTTTTTAAAATTGTTTTCAGACCTTTGTATAATGTTCATTATATAAAAATTATATTTACAAATTCATTGTACATAGAAATATAATACACCTTTGTTAAAAATGTACATTCTTAAAAATTTCATTGGTTATAATATAAAATAAGTGCATGGCTAGTTTTGATTTAAACGAGATCATTATAGAGACTTGCAAGAGTTGCACATATAATTATAAACATTTTTATTCTTTTTGAAAATGTTTAATAAAATATTGTTAAGTAGGATAACCCGGAATGGTTATAATTATCACTGACTGCTGAGATGAATTGGGCCCTGAGCAAGACTACAGTAGCCTTGCTCAGGGCCCAAGTAATCCCATTGTTTAGTTTCAAAATAAAATAAAAAGCGTCCTTTTGAAAAGAAAATTCGAAAAGAACTAACTTTTCGTTTGTGTTTTAATTTATAGGTAATATAGTAACTTTTTATCTTTTCCAGCTCCAGTGACATCTCATTAATTATCCTGGACCTTTGAATGCATGGAAATGGTTTTAGCATTTTACTTTGAAAAGCAATATAACAGGGATGCAGTGGTAGTTTCCACGATCCTCCAGTGAACATTTGCTTAATCCTACCCAGGAAAATATGTATGAGGTGTCAGTGGTGTTGGAACAGAATTTAAGTAGTCTCGTAGCTTCCATCTGCGCCCGGTTCGCGAAACTCGGTAGTATGTTTTTACGCAATCATGCGATGTGCGTATTACAATAAGATTAACAATCTAGTCATGCATGACCAATTCGAATAAAACTAACCGTTCGTTTATGTTTTAATTTGTAGAATGGCTAACACAATAAATATTGTTACTCGTAGTAAACTGTCAACAATCGTATACGCAATGGCCATGATCAGTAATCACACGATGTAAGTATTAAAATAAAAAAAATCTTTTCATGCATGACGACCGAGTTTCGCGAAACTGGCCCAGTTTCGTAAACGTATGTTACTTGGGACATTAGTTAAAACAGGGACAGTCTTAAGTACTTATTCTGTGTAGTGCTTTGTAAGCAAAGCAATCGTAGCAACATTGGGGTAGCTATGTTGTATGTACCTTTGTCGTTGGGTAAGGTAGCAAAAGGTGTTAATATACATTTGGTCACATATCTATCTAACCATTTGTATATAATAAAAAATTTAAAAAAACATTGGCAATGCATTTTAATGGATAATAACCAGTGAGAATCATAATAGTCCAGCCACAGTGATTCACTGGCAAAAGATATGGTATATGAATAACAGTTGCTAGGCATTGTTGCCCTTTGTTAAAAAACATTCTAGCTCATGTAGTTTTGATTTACCAATAAAGAATTATCATACGAAAACCATGAAAACTGTACTTGTTTATAACGGCCGGTCAATTATTATGTCATTGCCGAAACGAGTAGCCACAACTCGCTTATTTCATTGTGAATTCTGTCTCGAATTGTAAAATCAGGTGTTTGATCATAGTGGTCTTTTATTCCCTTTAGTTTAGACAAAACTGAAGTATGTTTTGTTAAGCAATGCAAGGCACTGCATGTTATTATTCGTGTCCATAATTACCGCTATCCTCATTCAGATCGGTCATATAGAACTCCGTTCTTTTCGCAAACGTGACGATATCAAGTTTAAAGGCCGCGTCACGCAATAAATCACACCGATTCCCTGTACTTTTGGTCGTACAGCCCTTCCATGTCATTGATCACGTCAATTGAATCTCTCAGGAAAACTAGCATGACGTTATAAACTACACTACTCCAAAAAATTAAAGGATCAAAAACTGACTTTCTTTGTCTGCTGTCGTATTGCTGACCAAGGTGTTTTTCAGTGATGGGTCTTCAGTACTCGGTACACGTGTGCAGTTGCGGGTACATTACTGATTGAAATTATACTCAAATGATTACAGTGTCAAGTCTGCTTTTAAAAATCGTCAATAAATAAATATGATCCTTTAATGTTTTGAGTAGTGTATATACATACGCGGGGATTGTCCCATTTAAATCAGTACTTGGATCGATCAAAGTCAGAATACACATAATCATCAAAATGTTATCAGTCCGTATCGTAGACACCAGCGGAACAGCACCTTTGCTTAACTCCAAATCTTAGTAAGTAGTATAAAATGAGAATATAGACAATGAGGATGACCTGAAGGAAGACGAAACCCACGCAAACGGAACCAATTACTTGAAGGCCATGGTTTACGGTATCCATTATGGCGTCACCACAACCCTGCAGATGAAAAAATAACATAGAGAAAGGTGTTAATAAACAGCTATCTTCGACTATATTTATAAATACGTATTTATAAATACGCACGTGACCCATGGGCATGACATACCAAGACTAGCAAGCGTGACCAAATTCTCATGCCATTGAAGAGGATAGGAACTCTTTAGATAAATATCATCAAATTTAAGTATTAATTGAATAGCAAAAGTATTGCACATGGGAGGATTCCGAATTTGTAATATGTTATCAAAAAATAACATTCTGAAAGTATTTGGGTACTTGAAGGCTATGGTTTACGGTATCCATAAAAAATATTTATCGACGGAATACTCTCTAAATCGGGAAAATACAACTAACCACAAACATGATAAAAACAAATCATACACCTTGGTGCCGCGCCTGAAGCCACGTCTCACTGTTCAAAATCACTTCACAGTAAACTGATTATGATTAGTTACACATGTTATACGGGCGTAATCACGAAAATTGTGTAAATCGCAACCTCTTAATAATGATATAGCGAGATACGGCTAACATCCAGGAATATACACAGCACATGAAGAGTTCCTCAATCAGATCACACGGTGAGTGTCGTAGAGTCAGTTTTTGTTTGGTTTTGTATGCATTCAGTATCAGTAAATGTGTTCTGAAAGTAACAGAAAATAACTGATACCCACCTCTTTAAATCTATAATCATTTCCCGATCTTCCGCAGCCTACTTGGTAGATTTTGCAACAACTGTCTGGTGTGTCTCCCACTCCGAATGTTTTACCTGCATACTGAAACCAGTCATTGGGTCGGTCAAACCCACAACACTTTTCCTGAAATGATCAAAGAACACGGCAACATTAATTGATTTATAGCCTTGATAATGTACAAAGTATTAATTTCCGTCAAAATGTACAGGATAATAACCACAGACTTCACATACGAAAGCAAAATTACGTTGATTCAACATGGCCAAAGTCAATATAAGACAAGGGGACAATAATGATAATGTCTCAAGTCACTCCTTAGATAAGACAGACGTATTTTGGCAGCTTAAAAGTATCGCTTACCATGTACTCAATTATCTACCACCGATAGTCCTAAAGCTAAATGATCTTTATTTATTCATATGTTTCTTGTCAACAAGAAGTGTAACATTTTTCAGAACTAGTGATTTTTTTTAAACTGTGTAACCATTTTTTCAAGGTCTATGGTGTACCACTAACAGATAGGGTAGCGTATATAACTATCTTTTTCACAAAACCAGTGCAGACAAATTAGAGATATCTCCTCTAATTTGTCTGTACTGGTTTTGTGGAAACGGAAAGAACGCCATCTATTGGTTGTCAATGTTTAATGTTTACTTGACCAACCAAACAAGCTTGATATAAAGGGGCCACAAGTTACACCATTCAAGTTTTCAGACAATAAATAAAAAAAGCTTTTTATAAAATTTAATAATATTATAATAATGTCATTGGTAGCACATTTTGTTTGCCAGAACTAGAACAGGCATTTACAATGTCACCCATCGTTGCGTTCGGTCACAATTGGCCCATTATAATAAAAGATGTATGCGTTCAATTGGCACATTTGAGAGACAAATATTTGCATCCATTTTTTATAGTCCATTATTTTACTAATGGTATGGGGGATATTTTTGTCGATTTCAATTTACGACAACGATACTATAACAACAGAAGGTCCCAAAAAAACCAGAGCTTGTCCCTCTCATCATTAATTGATAAAGCGTCCGTCACCTCATTATATCCAGACATGAAGTATACATTATTTGTAATGTTGACAAGTTGTTGAATATTTCCATGTCACAGAAGGCGTTAATTTTTTATTTACTGTGAAGTATCATCGCCTTCATGTCTTGAGTTTAAACCTGCCACTAACCTACTAACATCAGCTATCACGGGTAACAAGTACTACTTAAACAATTCATTTGGGACGTCATGGGCATGTATGAAATATAAATCGGCTAATCTGACATCTAATCTTAGCATAATTGTACAAAACGATGCACATCTTACTACTATATTTCACCGATTAATTGTGATAGAATTTGTCAAATGTTAGAACAATTTGCAAAGTGATGTCTTTAAATTTGGCATAAGTATATTACATGGTATTTCACAATGTGAGTACTGGAATAGTACGAGCGTGTTTCTTCCGTTTTCTTGGGACCTTTTATTCAAAAGATTTACTAGCACTTATAATAGCGCCATCTTAAAATGAACGAATCCAACTCATGACAATTATGAGATGACAATATACTTGAAAATACACATCGCTTTTATTGAAAGTTTCTTATTATCCTGGTAAAAGCTAAAAGTGGCAGAAACGATTTTTTAGAGAAAGCTTTATCAGCAGTTACTGTTTTATTGATGACAGTTTCACATAAATACATAACGAATGACGCTTGCAGTAACTCTCCATGGAATCCTCTCTTAAACAACGCTGGACGTCTGGGAGTTATATACGTGTTCCTTGACGTTCACATGATAATGTTCCCATATTTGGGTTAAACGATATTCTAGAAACAACCCCACTGCCATTCTCCCATTTTAAAACCAATTAGGCATACTAACGTTTATTAACTTTTCATGTAAAGAAGAATATCTAAAATATTTTGAACTTCGTCATTCTGTGTTTTGCAGTCACGAATTCTCTAATACATAGCATTATTCTGCTGTTTCCTGTGACTTCATTTATTCAAATTAATACATAGATGTGGAGAGACCGAGTTTAATGCACACTTGTTGAGAACTAGGCTAATCTTGATTTGTTACATCAAAACAGACGAGATTTGTTATTGCTAGTCACGTACTATATACGGATTGTGATAATCACAACATCTTCCCTAGTATTCTAAACATGTTTTTGCTTTTTTTCAACAGATTTGTGTCGTATATATTTTTTTCGACAAACAATGACTATTATGCTGTCGCTTACGCAATTCCACAATCCACTGCAACAGTTCACCAGAAAGTTACACCTATTAAATGTCTACATCACTGTTACTTAATACCTGCGTCGCAATGCTTTGTTTTGCTTTTTGGAATTTGATTTTAAAATTTGTGACTTCGTGACATCATTCATTCGAATCAACAATAGATATTTCAACATTATAATCATGGCCTCATTTTGAAAAATTAATGTGAAATATCTTTCAGGCTAAATTAAAAATTGATATAAAACGTTTGGTTATTTGATCGGTTACAAAAATAAATTTTAGTCACTGATTGAAATTGTGTCTGTCAATCATTACATTAGAATATTTAATCCAAAGACTCTTTGATTTCTTCAAATAATTATTGTAATGATAAAGTGAATCCCCTGGCCCTGTATAATTACGAAGAGATATGCATCCGTATCCGCTGTGCATGCTGGGAGCAGCTATAGCTTACCTCTTGTTGAAGAGTATCCCATGCTTTAGTGAAATCTTCATGATCATCATGGTTATACACAACCATCTCCTTGTGGGTTGATTCTTGAATGTACGAGTGAACTTCGTCTTGCAGGTTAAGTCCAGCGAAGGCAATGATGATTATAGACACTTCCACGCATATTACTCCTACGATGAGAAAGTAAAACTGAGAACGAAAATAGGAAAACAATTATAAATAATCTGAAATTAAACAACTACCCTCCAAACACCAAGTCTAGCAATTAAACAAATTCATGCCATTAATTTATAAACGTCATGTTTAGAAGCTAGACATTACACTGTTAGAACGGTTGGGTAAAACTTTACCTCTGGGTGAACAACCCTATAGGCTAAAAATAGTCTCATTTTCCCTGCGAGCATTTGATTCATGTTGCGCGTTTGCACGAGCAAAATTGCATAAGTTTAATCGGCTGTAAAATCAATGTTCAATTTCAAGAGTAACCTTAATGTAATAATGACCAACAGCAAATTTAATGTAAAACAGAGGGCGCTATTTACTGCCGTATATTCAGTCTCATATAGACTGATTATGAGTATGGATTCAGTCGCATACAGACTGAAAATCGTATTAGAGAGACCAGGTTGACTGTTTTTGTAGTCGATACGCACACTATGGTCTTGAACTTTATTTGTTTCTTTGTTTGTTGGTATGTTTGTTTGTGGGTTTGTGAGTTTTTATACTTAGTACATAGAGCCATTCAGGGACTGTAGAATTGGCCAAATATTAAATACTCACCGTTAATAACTAACAACCGCTATCTCTTGCAGCAGCTATGCATCCAATGATGGATATAAAAATAATAAAGAATCCTACTCCGATGAGAACATAGGCAACGTAGAGGTACGGAACACCAGATAGAAACACGGCATAGGTCCCACTCAAGAACCACAGGTACATATATATTCCAGTCACAAGAAGACCTATACGTACCTGTTAACTGGAAAGATAAACAAAACAACATGATTAGATTTTCTCTCTTATGATGACGCTAGGCTGGTAAAGTCAAATTTTCTCCAGATAGGTTTTTTTTTCAAAGTTTGATATGCACAGCAAGGACAACCTTGCAAACTTAAGCAACATACTGGGGTTTAAATCTCTCATTTAAAGAACCCGAATTTATTTAAATCGTTTTTTAAAATATTTTTGCTGTGTAAGAGGGTATCAAAGGAATTTGTTCAAAAGTTGCTCTTAGGTTGAGCAGATTGAAATACAATCAGTGAATGGCGCCCAAATAGCAAGTATACGATCCATAAAAAGACTTGGACTAGCCTGTGGATAAACGTAAGAATTATAGTGATTGAAATAGATTGTCAGTTAAAACAGGCTTTGAAAAATTGGCGTGTTTTTTTTCAAATTATAATAAATTGGTTTTTTTGATGGCAAATTATTTGGATACCTTGGCAGCTCAGAAAACGTCCATATCGACAAAATAAAGACGTCAACAGCACAAACTATATCTTCACAAAATCAATTTTCGGCATAGGTATGTTGTTTAATAAAAACACATGAATGACAGCCTTATCAGTGATCGAATCATTTGTTATTGTACATTAACAGCGCAGAAAATGTCTTGTAATATTTAGAGGAAAAACAAATGCAAATTTTAGTCGACTAGGCTATATAGCATTTATGCTTGATTTCCCGGGAGGCTCAATTTGTCACTTTCCGTTCAATCTCATCGTATAAAAATCAATGTCCTAGATAAAACACCATGATCAGATGATGCAAAGGAAATAAGAAACACTGGCAAACAATATATTTGTTTACTTCAAAAGGGATAAATAAAATTGGATCCGTTAAAGAAGTTATGTGTCTGACCGGATGACCATCTTTCCAACAAGATCTGAAATCTAAGACGGAGGATGTTTCATAAAGGTTAGAAGGCATCTTCGTGGCATTTTGTTTTGAAAAATGTCTTTATTATATTCTCACACGGCACGGTAGATTAGTGTATGTTTATAACGTTTCCTTGATAAGTTAGAAAAAAGGCTGTTAGGTTTTGAGGGATTAGATTTGTTTCCTCACATGGCATGCATCAGTATTAAAGTGTAGCTAAGTTTGCAGGTGCAACAGAAACGATTGGAATGGATTTGAGCTACCGGGGTGGAGGAATAGGGACATACATGTATCTAGAGTACATATCCAAAGCTACCCCCACCGGCTAGTCCTATAATAAGAATTGTGAAAGCACATTGTGGCATATATCCTTGTCTGATCAGGTGTTTGGCTTACTTTATGTCTCCGAACATTTTAAAAAGGTTTCTTGCAATTCTTTAGCAAATCAATTAATGCAGGAAAGGAAAACAATCAATGTGTTTTGTTCAATTCTCGTGCGAATCACGAAGTCCCATGGTAGGTAATTATTGCTATGTTTTTTGAAAGAAGGATTCAATTACGGGGTAATAATGGACTTCTTTTTGAAATTATTATATGCCACTACTGAACGAGATTTGTACGTTTTCAGTTACCACATGGCGGATACACACTATCACCAATATTATCTGAAAGTTATGTCCCTCATCACTATTATACTATTTTAAAAATAAACATTGTCATCATCTCGATCAAGGAAAGATAAAGCATATTGTGATATGATTGGTATGGTATACACAGCAGAGCTTGGAACGGTCCACGGATTTCCCATGGATTAGCATGTGACCCTCACGGACGGACCAATCTGGGTAAACAAACAAACAAACAAACAAAATTGACACCAATCAATTTCATGTTAAAATCATATATTTTATTATAAAACAGCTTTGTTGTTTACAAAATCATAATTTTATCCCAGATCACCATATAATACATCCAACAATGAAATGCAATTGGATTTCTTGCGTAATACATAACAGTTAAAAATGTACTTGCAAAATTGCAATCCTAATGACAAGGCTGAGAGGGACATTGTTGTGGATTTTTCTAACAACATCTTTCCACTTTTCATTGTCTTATTATATACAGGGTGTCCCAAAAAGCGGACGGACCCAACAAATGTAATGATATCTTTAAATTTTCATTACCATGATCTCGAATGTAAAAATGGTTACTGGACATAATTTGCAATAATAAAATTAGCATTATTTTGGAACAAGTGATCTATGTTGTAAAGCAAATTTTCTGATAATTTAAAAAATGACATTCAAATTTAGACGGTCTGTTAGTTCTTGAGTTATTGGTCAAAATACAGATAATATACGTTTTTCGATATTTGTTCGTATAACTCAAGAACTGTAAAACCTACTTTTGAAATTCTCATAAAATTACTCTGAGATACATGCCTAAGGGGTTTGATGTTTGAGAAAATTAGACAAATTGAGTCATTGGGTTTTGCTAATGACAGCCAAACGATGCGGCGTTTACATTCGTAAACATTTTGATGATTGGTGAAAGCACATTTTGAAATATCACAGCATTCGTCGGACCCCTTTTTCGTGACACCCTGCATGTATTCGTTTTCTAACAACGTTATGTTGTAGTATACGAGTATAGGCCTAGCACCTATTCTCCTTGTGTACAAGGTGAAGGGATCATACAACAAAATGCGGGTTTTTGTTTTCGATGCTACGATAAATAGCAATTGGTGATGCTGAACTACAAGAAAACAAAACAAGAATTGGGAGTTGCGACTATAGTTCCAGAGGATTATTTTTCTCGAAGTTTTGAAGAAAAACGGGCAGGAAATCAATTTTACGATTTTACAAAATTGACCGCGCACCAAAAATCAAACGCAGGGTCAGGGTGCCTTGAGAGTTGAGACATAGCCCATGTTTTTGTTTTGGCGCAGTAGGCATATTATCTTAGCGCAATATAAAAGTTAAGCACAGATATATCTTGACTCTTGACTACATTGCAGCATTAAACTTGATTTATATACAAACATTTTTTATAAAAGTATGTTCATCTTGCTTAGTAATGCTTACATGTATTTACTTGGGTCACACTTATAATATACATTTCATCAGACCAATTATGTTTTACTGACCAGACAATTTCGACCATCTTGGGCAATGGTCATCTTCAGAGTGATGTTTTTTGTCTGATCCAACTTCTGTACACCGACAGAGACGAGGGGGCCATTATCTTAGTCACGTCTATGATCCACTTCTGGGTGCTGGTTCGCCCTCTGTTGGTGTACAGAAGATGGCCATCGCCCAAGATGGTCGAAACTGTCAGGTTAGTAAAACATAATTGGTTTTGACAAGATGAAATGTTTATTGTGAGTTGTCACAAACCTAATGAACCTCTTCAAGAATATTGGGTCACACTTCCTGTGTACATGATTTACAATAACGAAGATTAGATAAGACGTGGATACGGAGTGTTATATGATTGTGGAAATAGCAAAAACTTGCAATAGTAAGTTGCGTAAACTTTGAGCAAACTTGATACAATTCGGATAAAGTTAAGACACTGTTGTAAATTTATAAACTATTCGCATAAGTGCTGAAAATCCTGGGTAATTTTATGCACTTTTGTTAATTTAATCCAGCCTGGATATTTTCCCTCAAGTGACAAGGGCCTGAAGAAAAGATTAATATTGTAAAGTCTTTGAAACACAAAGTAGTGCTTGGACTTCGTACACCTCTTGAGTATTTTGTTTATAGCAATATAATTATTATAACGATTAAGAATCGCTCTGCCTATAGTAACATTTTTATTCAATTTTAGTGTCATTTTCAGTAAGATGCACATACACTCTTCACAAAAATGTCGTAATTTTGGAAAAATCGGAACAAAATCAAACCAAGATCAGACATGTAATATGCGCATCAAAACTTTCAATTGCTGATATTCCGGAAACAATCGGTCAGTTTTTGAGATGAATGCAGCTACTAATTTACTATATACAGACAATACAGAACATAAGTCTATAATGTACATCTTTTTAAAATTGTTTTCAGACCTTTGTATAATGTTCATTATATAAAAATTATATTTACAAATTCATTGTACATAGAAATATAATACACCTTTGTTAAAAATGTACATTCTTTAAAAATTTCATTGGTTATAATATAAAATAAGTGCATGGCTAGTTTTGATTTAAACGAGATCATTATAGAGACTTGCAAGAGTTGCACATAAACATTTTTATTCTTTTTGAAAATGTTTAATAAATATTGTTAAGTAGGATAACCCGGAATGGTTATATTATCACTGACTGCTGAGATGAATTGGGCCCTGAGCAAGACTACAGTAGTCTTGCTCAGGGCCCAAGTCATCCCATTGTTTGGTTTCAAAATAAAATAAAAAGCGTCCTGTAAAAAAGTTGAATAGGTTATATAGTAACTTTTGATCTCTTCCAGCTCCAGTCACATCTCATTAATTTCCCCGGACCTTTAGATGCATTGAAATGGTTTTAGCATTTTACTTTGAAAAGCAATATAACATGGATGCATTGGTAGTTTCCACGATCCTCCAGTGAACTTTTGCTTAATTCTACCCAGGAAAATATGTATGAGGTGTCAGTGGTGTTGGAACAGAAAGTAGTCTCGTAGTTTCCATCTGCGCCCGGTTCGCGAAACTCGGTAGTATGTTTTTACGCAATCACGCGATGTGCGTATTACAATAAGATTAACAATTTATGCATGCATGGCCAATTCGAATAGAACTAACTGTTCGTTTGTGTTTTAATTTGTAGAATGACTAACACAATAAATAATGTTGTTCTTATTGGCACTTCAAGTAGCTTCCAGCTGAGCCAGGTTCTCGAAACTCGTAGTAAACTTACGACAATCGTATACGCAATGGCCATGTAAGTATTAAAATAAAAAATCTTTTCATGCATGACGACCGAGTTTCGCGAAACTGGCCAAGTTTCGTAAACGTATATGTTACCAGGAACATTAGTTAGTAAACTCTTTTGTCAGTGTGCAAAAACAGGGACAGTCTTAAGTACTTATTCTGTGTAATGCTTTGTAAGCAAAGCAATCGTAGCAACATTTGGGTAGCTATGTTGTATGTACCTTTGTCGTTGGGTAAGGTAGGAAAATGTGTTAATATACATTTGGTCACATATCTTTCTAACCATTTGTATACAATAAAAAAATTTAAAAACATTGGCAATGCATTTTAATGGATAATAACCAGTGAGAATCATAATAGTCCAGCCACAGTGATTCACTGGCAACAGATATAGTATATGAATAACATAACAGTTGCTAGGCATTGTTGCCCTTTGTAAAAAAAACCCATTCTAGTTCATGTAGTTTTGATTTACCAATAAAGAATTATCATACGAAAACCATGAAAACTGTACTTGTATTTTAAAGGCCAGTCACATAATACGTCATTGCCGAAACGAGTAGCCACAACTCGCTTATTTCATTATGATTTCTGTCTCAAATTGTAAAATCAGGTGTTTGATCATAGTGGTCTTTTATTCCCTTTAGTTTAGACAAAACTGAAGTTTTGTTAAGCAATGCAGGGCACTGCATGTTAATATTCGTGTCCATAATTACCGCTATTCTCTTTCAGATTGGTCATATAGAACTCCGTTCTTTTCGCAAACGTGACGATATCAAGCTTAAAGGCCGCGTCACGCAATAAATCACACCGATTCCCTGTACTTTTGGTCGTACAGCCCTTCCATGTCCTTGACCACGTCAATTGAATGTATTAGGAAAACTAGCGTGACATTATAAACTACACTACTCCAAAAAATTAAAGGATCAAAAACTGACTTTCTCTGTCTGCTCTCGTATTGCTGACCAAGGTGTTTCAGTGATGGGTCTTCAGTACTCGGTACAAGTGTGCAGTTGCGTGTACGTTACTGAATGAAATGATACTCAAATGATTACAGTGTCAAGACTGCTTTTAAAAATCGTCAATAAATAAGTATGATCCTTTAATGTTTTGAGTAGTGTATATATATGTGCGGGGATTGTCCTATTTAAATCAGTACTTGGATCGATCAAAGTCAGAATACACATAATCATCAAAATTTTATCAGTCCGTATCGTAGACACCAGCGGAACAGCACCTTTGCTTAACTCCAAATCTTAGTAAGTAGTATAAAATGAGAATATAGACAATGAGGATCCCCTGAAGGAAGACGAAACCTACACAAACGGAACCAATTACTTGAAGGCCATGGTTTACGGTATCCATTATGGCGTCACCACAACCCTGCAGATGAAAAAATAACAGAGAAATGTGTTAATAAACAGCTACCTTCGACTATATTTATAAATACGTATTTATAAATACGCACGTGACCCATGGGCATGACTTACCAAGACCAGCAAGCGTGACCAAACCCTCATGCCATTGAAGAGGATAGGAACTCTTTAGATAAATATCATCAAATTTAAGTAATAATTGAATAGCAAAATTATTGCACATGAGAGGATTCCGAATTTGTAATACAGTATGTTATCAACAAATAACATTCTGAAAGTATTTGGTTACTTGAAGGCTATGATTTACGGTATCATTAAAAATATTTATCGACGGAATACTCTCTAAATCGGGAAAATACTACTAGCCACAAACATGATAAAAACAAATCATACACCTTGGTGCCGCCCCCGACGCCACATCTCACTATTCAAAAGCACTTCAATGGAGAGTGATTGTGATTAGTTACATATGTTATACGGGCGTAATCACGAAAATGGTGTAAATCGCAATCTCTCAATAGAGGTTATCCGTGTTCTATAAGCTGCATATCCTATATGCGACTGCTATACCTTGTTTAGGATTTTCAAAAGAAGTACCTGCATGTGTAACCATGATTGTTTCAAAATAGCCCGCCAAAGCCAAGCAGGTAACTCCGAGCCCGAGGTCGTGCATTAAATTGGTTTGAATGAGGAATACTACGGGAACTAGTGCCTTTTGTTAGAAGTCACACATGAGTAACGTGGATAACCTCTATTATGATATAGCGAGGTACGTCTAACGTCCAGGAATATACACAGCAGATGAAGAGTTCCGCAATCAGATCACACGGTGGGTGCCGTAGAGTCAGTTTTTGTTTGGTTTTGTATGCATTCAGTAAATGTGTTCTGAAAGTAACGGAAAAAACTGATACCCACCTCTTTAAATCTATAATCATTTCCCGATCTTCCGCATCCTACTTGATAGATTTGGCAACAACTGTCTGGTGTGTCTCCCACTCCGAATGTTTTACCTGCATACTGAAACCAGTCATTGGGTCGGTCAAACCCACAACACTTTTCCTGAAATGATCAAAGAACGGCAACATTAATTGATTTATAACCTTGATAATGTATAACGTATTAATTTTCGTCACAATGTACCGGGTAATTACCACAGACTTCACATACAAAAGCAAAATTACGTTGATTCAACATGGCCAAACAGTCTATACGCAGGACAACCAATTCTTTTGTTATGCAAGGCTCACTCAGTCATTTAATGAGGCAATACAAACGATCGAATTTGGTGTTGAAATGAGCAAAATGTTGAGTTACACCTTTTCAATGTAAAATTAATTTTCTCGGCCAAATGAAAAGCAATAATTTTCATTTTTTCAGTAGATGTCAGGAAAAACTGTAATGCTTGATACTGTATTTTTTTTCAAATCCTAGTGTTAAACTTAGGCGTGAAATTCAGTCATTTAGTGTAAGATTTTCGATTTTGATAGGCTTCAACTCTGCCCGCGAGCCTTTTTTGGATCAACCTTTTAGCTTTTCAAAGTAATATAGTTCGCTAAAGAAGGATTTTTCCCAACTTTCTAACGCACATCACCGTGAGCGATATATCATAGTTTTGTCAGAATTTCCGTTTTGATTCCATAATTTTTACTGCCGGCTGAAAATGTTTCAAATCCACGCGTGAAATCGTAGGCTAATACTAGCATTGTGGATCGATATCTCTGGTGCCCGGCCTGGCTACAGTGTTGCCAGAACTTCAATATAGCAAAGAAATTACCTAGTGTTTCAATTGTCATGAAGGTGACTGGGTATAGTGCCTTTTGTTTGTGTTTGTTTGAAATTGCTTAAACCCACCGAAAGTCATAATGAAGCAGCCAAAACAATACAAGGTTAAACATGGAAGTTTATAACAACCTATTATAATGACCTAAAGGAAAAATCATTTATGGCAACAATGAGCCTTGCATTGTAAGTCATGGTTAAAATGTGTTGAGTACCACCCCTACCATCCCTACATACACCCCACTACCCACCTCACACACCTCTGCACCCACCCACCCCCATAGGCCTACATAATATTACATACCGGTACCTAATAATATTTATATAGCACGGCTATAGCTATACATTTAGAAAGTAGGTCCTATAGCGCTAAATTATGACAAATAGGCCTACATGTCAAATTAAAAACAAACCCGAACGCAAGTCTGAAGGGTGTAATGAAAATGCCAACCCGCGATGGGGGGGTTGTCATTCAAAATTCACCTGGAGATAGGAGGGACAGAAAATTAAAATCCCCTATAATAACACGCGAATTTTTCATAGCAAAAAGGTATATCTCTGAATTGTGCTGATTTTAACATGTATCGATCGACTTTTAGCGCGACTATGCATTTCTAAAGAATTGGTTGTCCTGCGTATAGACTGAAAGTCAATATAAGACAAGGGGACAATAATGATAATGTCTCAAGTCACTCCTTAGATAAGCCAAACGTATTTTGTCAGCTTAAGGGGGTACTACACCCCTGCTCAATTTTGTGCCTATTTTTGCATTTTTCTCAAAAATTATAACAAATTGGTGACAAGTAAGATATGTATATTATGGGGGCAAGGACTACAACTACTACACTGGAAATTTTATTTCAGTACAGACAACAGTTGTGGATTTACAGTCAAAAATGAGGGAAAACCAATATTTGATCAATAAATCAATAACTACTTGCCTTGAGTTGCTAAATTTTCAGTGCAGTAGTTGTAGTCCTTGCCCCTATAATATACATTCTTACTTGTCACCAATTTGTTATAATTTTTGAGAAAAATGCAAAAATAGGCACAAAATTGGCCAGGGGTGTAGTACCCCCTTAAAAGTATTGCGTACAATGTACTCAAATATCTACCACCGATAGTCCTATATAAAAGTTAAATGATCTATTATGTATTCATATGTTTCTTTTGCATTTATCATGTTTATCGACGTTTTTTTGTGGAAGTCATCATGGTCATAGTCATAGTCAATAACTTGTCAATAGGAAGTGTAACATTTTTCAGAACTAATGATTTTTTAAAAAATTGTGTAACCATTTTTTCAAGGTCTATGGTGTACCACTAACAGGTTAGCGTAGACAACTATCTTTTCCACAAAACTAGTACAGACAAATTAGAGATATTAAAATATCTCCTCTAATTTGCCTGTACTGGTTTTGTGGAAACGAAAAAAAAACGCCATCTATTGGTTGTCAATGCTTAATGTTTACTTGACCAACCAAACAAACTTGATATAAAGGGGCCAATTAGTTACACCATACAACTTTTATAATCAATAAAAAAAGCTTTTTATAAAATTTAATAATATTATAATAATCTCATTGGTAGCACATTTTGTTTGTCAGAACTAGAGCAGACCCCGTTCGGTCACAATTGGCCCATTATGTAATAAAAGATGCATGCGTGCAATTGGCACATTTGAGAGACAAATTTTGGCATCCATTTTTTATAGTCCATTATTTACTAAATGAGACATTGAAAGTAAACGAGTATTTTGGTATGGGGATACTTTTGTCGATTTCAATTTACGACAACGATACTATAACAACAGAAAGGCCCGAAAAAACATGTACAGAGTTGAACCGGCTTGTCCCTCTCATCATTAATTGATAAAGCGTCACCGCATATATCTAGGCATGAACTTTACATTATTTGTAATGTTGACAAGTTGTTGAATATTTCCATGTCACGGAAGGCGTTAATATTTACTGTGAAGTATCATCGCCTTCATGTCTTGATTTTAAACCTGCCACTAACCTACTAACATCAGCTATCACGGGTAACAAGTACTACTTAAACAATTCATTTGGGACGTCATGGGCATGTATGAAATATAAATCGGCTAATCTGACATCTAATCTTAGCATAATTGTACAAAACGATGCAAATCTTACTACTATATTTCACCGATTAATTGTAATAGAATTTGTCAAATGTTAGAACAATTTGCAAAGTGATGTTTTTAAATTTGGCATAAGTATATTACATGGTATTTCACATTGTGTGTACTGGAATAGTACGAGCGTTTTCTTCCGTTTTCTTGGGACCTTTTATTCAAATGATTTACTAGCATTTATAATAGCGCCATCTTGAAATGAACGAATCCAACTCATGATAATTATGAGATGACAATTTACTTGAAAATACACATCGCTTTTATTGAAAGTTTCTTATTATCCTGGTAAAAGCTAAAAGTGGCAGAAACGATTCTCAAAGATATTTCTAGAGAAAGCTTTATCAGCAGTTACTGTTTTATTGATGACAGTTTCACATAAATACATAACGAATGACGCTTGCAGTAACTCTCTATGGAATCCTCTCTTAAACAACACTGGACGTCTGGGAGTTATAATACGTGTTCCTTGACGTTGACATGATAATGTTCCAATATTTGGGTTAAACGATATTCTAGAAACAACCCCACTGCCATTCTCCCATTTTAAAACCAATTACGCATACTAACGTTTATTAACTTTTCATGTAAAGAAGAATATCTAAAATATTTTGAACTTCATCATTCTGTGTTTTGTGAATTCTCTAATACATAGCATTATTCTGCTGTTTCCTGTGACTTCATTTATTCAAATTAAGACATAGATGTGGAGAGACTGAGTTTAATGCACACTTGTTGAGAACTAGGCTAATCTTGATTTGTTACATCAAAACAGATGAGATTTGTTATTGCTAGTCACGTACTCTATACGGATTGTGATAATCACAACATCTTCCCTAGTATTCTAAACATGTTTTTGCTTTTTTTCAACAGATTTGTGTCGTATATATTTTTTTCGACAAAAAATGACTATTATGCTGTCCTTTACGCAATTCCACAATCCACTGCAACAATTCACCAGAAAGTTACACCTATTAAATTTCTACATCACTCTTACTTTTTTGAGGCTTTATTTTAACTTACGCAGTGTGAATGAATCAATGGTATACCTATGCATGATTTACCGACAAGTGACTAATTTCGGAATGCAATCATAATAATAATAATAATAATAATAATGGACATTTATAAAGCGCACAAAACAAAGGGTCTCTAGGCGCTGCACAAAAGGAAAAATACCGTAACTACAAACATCTTAAAAACTACAGAAGCATAAAACCCATCAAAAATAATATCAATTATTAAATCTTAATCTACAACAGGATAAAACCAGCAATCATAATAATACACAAACATCAATGATGCTGAGCCAATTTACACTTAAAGCTAAAAACGACTAAAATCAGCCAAATATACACATGCTGAGATCATTTAAAACACAATAATCAATCATAGAGTACATAATCAGAAATAATGTGAAATAACATGGTTCGCGAGCAGTTCAGCAGTAAGCCTGGTTGAAAAGATGAGTTTTGAGATGAGTTTTAAATTGGTAAATTGTGCCGGAGTTTTTAATATGAGAAGGAAGAATGTTCCATAACTTTGGTGCAATCACAGAGAAGCTCCTTCCATAGGTAGTTGTGTGGCTGGAATGCTCGCGAAGCAAGTTCTGTGAGGAAGATCTTAAAACCCGACTTGGAGTGTACGCGACAATTAGATCAGAGAGATAGACCGGCGCCTGACTATGAAGGATTTTGAAAGTCAATAGCAGTATTTTGTAGGCTATTCTCTCTCTGATCGGAAGCCAGTGCAGCTGGTACCTAACTGGCGTAATGTGCTCAGATTTCTTTGTCAGCGTAACCACTCTGGCTGCAGCGTTTTGGACGCGTTGAAGTTTTTTTTTTTTTTTTTCTGGAAGGCCGGCGAAAACACAATTACAGTTATCTAAACGTGAGGTCACAAATGCATGCACCAATTTTTCGGTGTTTACAGAATCCAGGTATCGACGCAACTTGCCAATCCTATGGATTGCGTACGATGCACGCCGACAGACACTATTGACATGGCTAGTCATTGACAACTTCTCATCAAACAAGACACCCAAGTTGCGAACCTCCGCTGAAGAAGAAATGGTATTGTCACCAATAGTGATGGTCACTTCAGGCACGTTTTTGGCGTACCGAGACCTTACATGGAGCAACTCAGTTTTACTGTCATTAAGCATAAGTTTATTGTCAGAAAGCCATGCCCGGATGTCACAAATACAGGCTTCAAGCTTAGCCAACGTGTTAGTACGCTCAGATGGTTTAATGATAACATACAACTGGCTATCATCTGCGTATGACATACATGACAGGTCATGAAGTTCAACAATGTCTTCTATTGGTGAAGAATAAGCAACAAACAATTCTGGACCAACAACTGATCCTTGTGGCACTCCCCATTCCATGGTCGTAGGATCGGACTCTTTGCCATCAATGAGAATAGATTGCTTTCTCTCACTGAGATAAGAAGCAAACCAACAATGAGCAGTTCCTCTCACACCAAAACGTTCTTTCAGTCGACGCAGCAGAATACCGTGGTCAACGGTGTCAAACGCCGCTGACATATCAAGCAAAACTAACACCGCTTCACCATGGTCATCAATTGCGTTCAGGAGATCATTGTTGACCTTAAGCAGAGCGGTTTCAACGCTGTGAAACCTTCTATAAGCAGACTGGCTTTTATTGTACAAGTCATTAGCACTCATGTAAGACTGAAATTGTGTGATTGCAGCACGCTCGATGATTTTGCTGAGCATCGATAAATTCGACACAGGTCGGAAGTTTTTCATGTCTTCAACGTCGAGGTTGGACTTCTTCAATAATGGTGTAACACGAGCATGCTTAAGGTCTGATGGAAAAACGCCCGATTGTAGAGACGCGTTCACAATGTCAGTAATTGGTGCAAGTAAATCAGGAAGCACATCTTTGGTGAGTTTTGCTGGCAGCGGATCAAGAGAGCAGGTTTTCACTTGGCTATGAGTGATAACCTTAAGCATATCTTCATTTGTGAGAGGTTGGAAGTTGGTGAAACTGCTCTTACATTCACGTCTTGTCATAGTTGTAGTTGCAGAACTTGACGTCGTAGCTGCGAGGTCAAGTGACATGCGAATTTTCCGTACCTTCTCATCAAAGAACTTGGAGAATCTGTTGGCAAGATCTTTTTTACTGGAATGAGTGGGCAGAGCTTTTGATGGTTTATACGCAGACAACTTATCTACAAGACGGAACATTTGTCGCGTGTCGCATTCAGCGACCTGAGCACAATAATGGTCACATTTTGCACGGTCAAGCTCACCCTTATATTCACGACATTTTCGATGAATACTTGCTTATCAACATCAAGATGCGACTTCAGCCATTTACGTTCAGCCTTCCTCTTATCAGATTTTGACAAGCGGAGCGACTCATTGTACCAGGGAGCATGTGGTCTTAATGAAATCTCACGCGATGTCTCCGGAGCATGATCATCTAGTAGTCCGCGAAGAGAAGAGTTATATAAGGTAACCATTTCATCCACGTTGTCAGATTGTTCAACATCCAGCGACTCACGGATATCATTTCGGAAACTATCAACGTCAATGTCACGAATATTGCGACATTTGATCAGTCGTTTTGTATTCTCTGGTCTAGCGATCTGGACATCACATATGACGGCAAAATGGTCCGACGGAAGGTCGCGGACAACAGTAGTGTTAAAAACATACTCAAGATGGTCTCGTGTTATCAACAGATCGAGCGTATGCCCTTTAATATGAGTAGGTTCGTCTCATGCATTGTGAAAAAAAAATGCTGCAGCGTCATTGGGACTCGAACCAGCGACCCACTACTTCGTTGATTATGAATCCAGGTCTTTACCGATAGGCAGTCATAATATATAACATTAATCTTATAAAAATAACACGTTTTGTAGAGATGCAATGGCTCTTTTATGTAATAAATAGCTCTAACGTTTGGAAATGGTCCCGACACCGATATGGTGACGAAATTGCATATGTATGGAAATATCTGCGTCGCAATGCTTTGTTTTGGTTTTTGGAATTTGATTTTAAAATTTGCGACTTCGTGACATCATTTGAAATCAACAATAGCTATTTCAACATTATAATCATGGCCTCATTTTGTCTCTGGATTTTTTTGAAAATTTATGTGAAATAGCTTTCAGGCTAAATTAAAAATTGATATACATGTGAAACGTTTGATTTTTTGATCGGTTACAAAAAAAAATTTTAGTCATTGATTGCAATTGTGTCTGTCAATCATTACACTAGAATATTTACTCCAAAGGCTCTTTGATTTCTTCAAATAATTTTTGTAATGATAAAGTGAATCCCCTGGCCCTGTATAATTACGCAGAGATGTGCATCCGTATCCGCTGTGCATGCTGGGAGCATCTATAGCTTACCTCTTGTTGAAGAGTATCCCATGCTTTAGTGAAATCTTCATGATCATCATGGTTATACACAACCATCTCCTTGTGGGTTGATTCTTGAATGTACGAGTGAACTTCGTCTTGCAGGTTAAGTCCAGCGAAGGCAATGATGATTATAGACACTTCCACGCATATTACTCCTACGATGAGAAAGTAAAACTGAGAACGAAAAATATAGGAAAACAATAATAAATAATCTGAAATTAAACAACTACCCTCCCAACACCAAGTCTAGCAATTAAACAAATTCATGTCATTAATTTGTAAACGTCATGTTTAGAAGCTAGACATTACACTGTTAGAACGTTTGGGTAAAACTTTACCTCTGGGTGAACAACCCTATAGGCTAAAAAATAATAGCTTTGTCTCATTTTCCCCGCGCGCATTTGATTCATGTTGCGCGTTTACACGAGCAAAATTGCATAAGTTTATTCGGCTGTAAAATCAATGTTCAATTTCAAGAGTAACATTGACCAATAGAAGCCTTTAATGTAATATTGCCCAACAGCAAATTAAATGTAAAACAGAGGGCGCTATTTACTGCCGTATATTCAGTCTCATATAGACTGATTATGAGTATGGATTCAGTCGCATACAGACTGAAACCGTATTAGAGAGACCAGGTTGACTGTTTTTGTAGTCGATACGCACACTATGATCTTGAACTTTATTTCTTTCTTTGTTTGTTGGTATATTTGTTTGTGTGTTTGTGAGTTTTTATAATTAGTACATAGCTATAGATCCATTCAGGGACTGTAGAATTGGCCAAATATTAAATGCTCACCGTTAATAACCAACAACCGCTATCTCTTGCAGCAGCTATGCATCCAATGATGGATATAAAAATAATAAAGAATCCTACTCCGATGAGAACATAGGCAACGTAGAGGTACGGAACACCAGATAGAAACACGGCATAGGTCCCACTCAAGAACCCCAGATACATATATATTCCAGTCACAAGAAGACCTATACCTGTCAACTGGAAAGACAAACAAAACAACATGATTAGATTTTCTCTCTTAATATGATGACGCTAAAGTACAATTAAAGTTTGCTATATTTTCTCCAGATAAGGTTTCTTAACAAAGTTTGATATACACAGCAAAGAATACTAATACAACCTTACAGACTTAAACAACATACCGGGGTTTAAAAACTTTTAAGATATTTTTTGCTGTGTAAGAGGGGATTAATACAATCAGTGAATGGCGCCCATTTAGCCTGTGAATAAACGTAAGAATTACAATTAATTGAGATAGATTGTCAGTTAAAACAGGTATTTGAAAAATTGTTTTTTTTGTGTGTGAAATTATTATTGGTTCTTTTGATGGCAAATTATTTGGATACCTTGGCAGCTCAGACAACGTCGTTATCGATAAAATAAAGACGTCAACAGCACAAAATATATCTTCACAAAATCAATTTTCGGCATAGGTATGTTGTTTAATAAAAACACATGAATGCCAGCCTTATCAGTGATCGAATCATTTGTTATTGTACATTAACATCGCAGAAAATGTCTTGTAATATTTAGTGGAAAAACAAATGCAAAATTTAGTCGACTAGCGATAGGCTATAGCATTTATGCTTGATTTCCCGGGAGGCTCAAGTTGTCACTTTCCGTTCAATCTCATCGTATAAAAATCAATGTCCTAGATAAAACACCATGATCAGATGATGCAAAGGAAATGAGAAAAACTGGCAAACAATATATTTGTTTACTTCAAAAGGGATAAAAAACAATTGGATCCGTTAAAGAAGTTATGTGTCTGACCGGATGACCATCTTTGCAACCAGATTTGAAATCTAAGACGGAGGATGTTTCCATAAAGGTTAGAAGGCATCTTCGTTGCTGTTTTGTTTTGAAAGATGTCTTTATTATATTCTCACACGGCACGGTAGATTAGTGTATGTTTATAACGTTTCCTTGATATTAAAGCTAGAAAAAGGCTGTTAGGTTTCGAGGGATTAGATTTGTTTCCTCACTGGCATGCATCCGTATTAAAGTGTGCAGGTGCAACAGAAACGATTGGAATGGTTTTGAGCTACCGGGGCGGGGTGGAGGAATAGGGACATACATGTATCTAGAGTACATATCCAAATATTTAGACCAAAGCTACCCCCACCGGCTGGCCCTATAATAAGCATTTTGAAAGCACATTGTGTCATATATATCCTTGTCTGATCAGGTGTTTGGCTTACTTTCTGTCTCCGAACATTTTAAAAAGGTTTCTTGCAATTCATCAGCAAATCAGGAAAGGAAAACAATCAATGTGTTTTGTTCAATTCTTGTGCCAATCGTAAAGTCCCATGGTAGATAATTATTGCTATGTTTTTTGAAAGAGGGATTCAATTACGGGGTAATAATGGATTTCTTTTTTTGAAATTATTATTTGCCACTACTGAACGAGGTTTGTACGTTTTCAGTTACCATATGGCGCATACACACTATCACTAATATTATCTGAAAGTTATGTCCCCTCATCACTTTTATACTATTTAAAAAAATAAACATTGTCATCATCTCGATCAAGAAAGGATAAGGCATATCGTGATATGATTGGTATGGTATACACAGCAGAGCTTGGAACGGTCCATGGATTTCCCATGGATTAGCATGTGTCCGTCATGGACGGACCCATCTGGGTAAACAAACAAACAAACAAACAAACAAACAAAATTGACACCAAACGATTTCATGTTAAAATCATATATTTTATTATCAAACAGCTTTGTTGTTTACAAAATCATAATTTTATCCCAGATCACCGTTAACATCAAATAATGAAATGCAGGTTGATTTCTTGCGTAATACATAACAGTTGAAAATGTACTTGCAAAATTGTAATCCTAATGACAAGGCTGAGAGGGACACTGTTGGGGATTTGTCTAACGACATCTTTTCCACTTTTCATTGTATTATTATACAGAGTGTCCCCAAAAGTGGATGGACCCGACAAATGTAATGATATCTTAAAATATTCATTACCATGATCTCGAATGTAAAAATGGTTACTGGACATAATTTGCAATAATAAAATCAGCATTATTTTGGAACAAGTGATCTATGTTGTAAAGCAAATTTTCTGATAATTTAAAAAATGACATTCAAATTTAGACGGGTCTGTTAGTTCTTGAGTTATTGGTCAAAATACAGATAATATACATTTTTCGATATTTGTTCGTATAACTCAAGAACTGTAAAACCTACTTTTGAAATTCTCATAAAATTTACTCTAAGATTCATGCCTAAGGGGTTTGATTTTTGAGAAAATTAGACAAATTGAGTCATTGGGTTTTGCTAATGACAGCCAAACGATGCGGCTTTTACATTCGTAAACATTTTGATGATTGGTGAAAGCACATTTTGAAATATCACAGCATTCGTCGGACCCCTTTTTCGTGACACCCTGCATGTATTCGTTTTCTAACAACGTTATGTTGTAGTATACGAGTATAGGTCTAGCGCCTATTCTCCTTGTGTACAAGGCAAGGTGAAGGGATCATACAACAAAATGCGGGTTTTTGTTTTCGATGCTACGATAAATAGCAATTGGTGATGCTGAACTACAAGAAAACAAAACAAGAATTGGGAGTTGCGGCTATAGTTCCAGAGGATTATTTTTCTCGAAGTTTTGAAGAAAAACGGGCAGGAAATAAATTTTACGATTTTACAAAAGGGGAATCAAACGCAGGGTCAGGGTGCCTTGAGAGTTGAGACATATCCCATGTTTTTGTTTTGGCGCAGTAGGCATATTATCTTAGCGCAATATAAAAGTTAAGCACAGATATATCTTGACTCTTGACTACATTGCAGCATTAAACTTGATTTATATACAAATATTTTTATAAAAGTATGTTCATCTTGCTTAGTAATGCTTACATGTATTTACTTGGTTCACACTTATAATATACATTTCATCAAACCAATAATGTTTTACTGACCAGACATTATCGACCATCTTGGGCATCAATGGCCATCTTCAGAGTGATGTTTTTTGTCTGATCCAACTTCTGTACACCGACAGAGACGAGGGGGCCATTATCTTAGTCACGTCTATGATCCACTTCTGGGTGCTGGTTCGCCCTCTGTTGGTGTACAGAAGATGGCCATCGCCCAAGATGGTCGAAACTGTCAGGTTAGTAAAACATAATTGGTTTTTACAAGATGAAATGTTTATTATGAGTTTTCACAAACCTAATGAACCTCTTCAAGAATATTGGGTCACACTTCCTGTGTACATGATTTACAATAATGGGGATTAGATAAGACGTGGATACGGAGTGTTATATGATTGTGGAAATAGCAAAAACTTGCAATAGCAAGTTACGTAAACTTTGAGCAAACTTGATACAATTCGGATAAAGTTAAGACATTGTTGTAAATTTATAAACTATTCGCATAAGTGCTGAAAATCGTGGGTAATTTTATGCACTTTTGTTAATTTAATCCAGCCTGGATATTTTCCCCCAAGTGACAAGGGCCTGAAGAAAATATTAATATTGTAAAGTCTTTGAAACACAAAGTAGTGCTTGGACTTCGTACACCTCTTGAGTATTTTGTTTATAGCAATATAATTATTATAACGATTAAGAATCGCTCTGCCTATAGTAACATTTTTATTCAATTTTAGTGTCATTTTCAGTAAGATGCACATACACTCTTCACAAAAATGTCGTAATTTTGGAAAAATCGGAACAAAATCAAACCAAGATCAGACATGTAATATGCGCATCAAAACTTTCAATTGCTGATATTCCGGAACCAATCGGTCAGTTTTTGATATGAATGCAGCTACTAATTTACTATATACAGACAATACAGAACATAAGTCTATAATGTACATCTTTTTAAAATTGTTTTCAGACCTTTGTATAATGTTCATTATATAAAAATTATATTTACAAATTCATTGTACATAGAAATATAATACACCTTTGTTAAAAATGTACATTCTTTAAAAAAATTTCATTGGTTATAATATAAAATAAGTGCGTGGCTAGTTTTGATTTAAACGAGATCATTATAGAGACTTGCAAGAGTTGCACATATAATTATAAACATTTTTATTCTTTTTGAAAATGTTTAATAAAATATTGTCGGATAACCCGGAATGGTTATATTATCACTGACTGCTGAGATGATTTGGGCCCTGAGCAAGACTACAGTAGTTTTGCTCAGGGCCCAAGTCATCCCATTGTTTAGTTTCAAAATAAAATAAAAAGCGTCCTTTTGAAAAGAAAATTTGAAAAGAACTAACATTTCGTTTGTGTTTTAATTTATAGGTTATATAGTAACTTTTTATCTCTTCCAGCTCCAGTGGCATCTCATTAATTTCCCTGGACCTTTGGATGCATTGAAGTGGTTTTAGCATTTTACTTTGAAAAGCAATATAACAGGGATGCAGTGGTAGTTTCCACGATCCTCCCGTGAACATTTGCTTAATCCTACCCAGGAAAATATGCATGAGGTGTGAGTGGTGTTGGAACAGAAAGTAGTCTCGTGGTAAACTTACAACAGTCTTATACGCAATTGCCATGATCAGTAATTATGCGATGTAAGTATTCAAATAAATTAATAATCTTTTCATGCATGACGACCGAGTTTCGCGAAACTGGCCCAGTGTCGTAAACGTATATGTTACCAGGGACATAAGTTAGTAAACTCTTTTGTCAGTGTGCAAAAACAGGGACAGCCTTAAGTACTTATTCTGTTATTCTGTGTACTGCTTTGTAAGCAAAGCAATCGTGGCAACATTGGGGTGGCTATGTTGTACCTTTGTCGTTGGGTAAGGTAGCAAAAGGTGTTAATATACATTTGGTCACATATCAATCTAACCGTTTGTATACAATAAAAATTTAAAAACATTGGCAATGCATTTTAACGGATAATATTAATAACAAGTGAGAATCATAATAGTCCAGCCACAGTGATTCACTGGCAACAGATATGGTGTATAAATAACATAACAGGTGCTATGTATTGTTGCCCTTTGTGTTTTTTAAGTACATGATTAATTGAAACTGAAAAGGCGCAAAAAACATTCTAGTTCATGTAGTTTTGATTTACCAATCAAGAATTATCATACGAAAACCATCAAAACTGTATTTGTATTTTAACAGCCGGTCAAATATTACGTCATTGCCGAAACGAGTAGCCACAACTCGCTTATTTCATTACGAATTCTGTCTCGAATTGTAAAATCAGGTGTTTGATCATAGTGGTCTTTTAGTCCCTTCAGTTTAGACAAAACTGAAGTATGTATTGTTAAGCAATGCAAGGCACTGCATGTTATTATTCGTGTCTATAATTACCGCTATCCTCTTTCAGATCGGTCATATAGAATTTTCGCAAACGTGACGATATCAAGTTTAAAGGCCGCGTCACGCAATAAATCACACCGATTCACTGTACTTTTGGTCGTACAGCCCTTCCACGTCAATTGAATCTCTCAGGAAAACTAGCGTGACATTATGAACTACACTACTCCAAAAATTAAAGGATCAAAAACTGACTTTCTTTGTGTGCTGTCGTATTGCTGACCAAGGTGTTTTTCAGTGATGGGTCTTCTGTACTCGGTACAAGTGTGCAGTTGCGTGTACGTTACTGAATGAAATTATACTCAAATGTCAAGACTGCTTTTAAAAATCGTCAATAAATAAATATGATCCTTTAATGTTTTGAGTAGTGTATATACATATGCTGGGATTGTTCCATTTAAATCAGTACTTGGATCGATCAAAGTCAGAATACACATAATCATCAAAATGTTATCAGTCCGTATCGTAGACACCAGCGGAACAGCACCTTTGCTTAACTCCAAATCTTAGTAAGTAGTATAAAATGAGAATATAGACAATGAGGATGACCTGAAGGAAGACAAAACCCACGCAAACGGAACCAATTACTTGAAGGCCATGGTTTACGGTATCCATTATGGCGTCACCACAACCCTGCAGATGAAAAAAACATAGGAAAAGGTATTTATAAACAGCTACCTTCGACTATATTTATGAATACGAATTTATAAATACGCACTTGACCCATGGGTACGACATGCCAATACCAGCAAGCGTGATCATTGAATAGGATACGAACTCTTTAGATATATATCTTAAAATTTAAGTATAATTGAATAGCAAAATGATTACTCATGCGGGATTCCGAATTTATTATGTTATCAAAAACAACATTTTAAAAGTATTTGCCGACGGAAAAAGTATTTATCGACGGAATACTCTCTAAATCGGGAAAATACAACTAACCACAAACATGATAAAAAAAAGAAATCATGGGGCGAGAACTTTCTGAAAGCTTCCGATTTCTTACGCCTTTTTGCCGCGCCCGACGCCGCGTCTCACTATTCAAAATCACTTCACAGTAAACTGATTATGATTAGTTACACATGTTATACGGGCGTAATCACGAAAATGGTGTAAATCGCAATCTCTCAATTATTATGGTATAGCGAGATACGGCTAACGTCCAGGAATATACATAGAAGATGAAGAGTTCCGCAATCAGATCACATAGTGAGTGCCGTAGAGTCAGTTTTTGTTTGGTTTTGTATGCATTCAGTAAATGTGTTCTGAAAGTAACGGGAAATAGCTGATACCCACCTCTTTAAATCTATAATCATTTCCTGATCTTCCGCATCCTACTTGGTAGATTTTGCAACAACTGTCTGGTGTGTCTCCCACTCCGAATGTTTTACCTGCATACTGAAACCAGTCATTGGGTCGGTCAAACCCACAACACTTTTCCTGAAATGATCAAAGAACACGGGAACATTAATTGATGTTTAACCTTGATAATGTACAAATGCATTAATTTCCGTCAAAATATACAGGATAATAACCACAGACTTCACATACGAAAGCAAAATTACGTTGATTCAACACGGCCAAAGTCAATAAACAAGGGGACAATAATGATAATGTCTCAAGTCACTCCTTAGATAAGGCAATCGTATTTTGGCAGCTTAAAAGTATCGTGTACAATGTACTCAAATATCTACCACCGATAGTCCTAAAGCTAAATGATCTTTATATTTATTCGAATCTTTCTTTTGCATTTATCTACGCTTTTTGGGGAAGTCATAGTCAATAACTTGTCAACAAGAAGTATAAGATTTGTCAGAACTAGTGATTTTTTTAAAAACTGTGTAACCATTTTTTCAGGGTCTATGGTGTACCACTAACAGTAGCGTAGACAACTATTTTTTCCACAAAACCAGTACAGACAATTTAGAGATATTAAAATATCTCTTCTAATATGTCTGTAATGGTTTTGTGGAAACGAAAAGAACGCCATCTATTGGTTGTCAATGTTTAATGGTTACTTGACCAACCAAACAAACTTGATATAAAGGGACCACAAGTTACACCATACAACTTTTATAATAAATAAAAAAAGATTTTTAATAAAATTTAATAATATTATGATAATGTCATTGGTAGCACATTTTGTTTGTCAGAACTAGAACAGACATTTACAACGTCACACATCGTTGCGTTCGTCACAATTGGCCCATTATGTAATAAAAGATGCATGCGTTCAATTGGCACATTTGAGAGACAAATGTTTGCATCCATTTTTTATAGTCCATTATTTTACTAATGAGACATAGAAAGTAAACGAGTATTTTGGTATGGGGATATGTTTGTCGATTTCAATTTACGATAACGATACTATAACAACAGAAAGACCCGAAAAAACATGTACAAAGTTGCAAACCGGCTTGTCCCTCTCATCATTAATTTAAAGCGTCACCTCATATATCCGGACATGAACATTACATTCTTTGTAATGTTGACAAGTTGTTGAATATTTCCATGTCACGGAATGTGTTAATATTTACTGTGAAGTATATCATCGCCTTCATGTCTTGATTCTAAACCTGTCACTAACCTACTAACATCAGCTATCACGGGTAACAAGTACTACTCATACTGCAGTTACTGTCCGTTTTCCTATACACAATACACAGTGCTCTTTCCCATTGACGCGTGACCTCTACCAATAGCCTACGTTAAAAGTATGGGGATATGCCTAGTTAACGTCGCTGTGTGAAAAATAACCGGCCAATATTAAAAGTACTCTTCTAAAGTTCTAGAAAATATAGTTTTGTAACATGTCCTAAATTTTTAGCTAATTTAGATGTTTGGAAATATGCGTACTTTGGTGTTTTAGTTAATGTTATAGGTAATAGTACATTGCCTAGTTAACGTCGCTGTGTGAAAAATAACCGGCCAATATTAAAAGTACTCTTCTAAAATTCTAGACAATATAGTTTTGTAACATGTCCTAAATGTTTAGCTAATTTAGATGTTTGGAAATATGCGTACTTAGGTGTTTTAGGAAGGATATGTAAACGACAGATAACACCAAAAAATATGAAGAAATTATTTCCAAACCGTGTTAAGTCTGCAAACCACCATGTTTCTCATTTTTAAGAACGCTGGTTAACAATAAGCACGTATTGTCTCATTTCGTAAACAAAGACCACACACAATTGTTCTCTAGCGCTCGCTTTATAATCGTTCACCCAACTGAAAGTATAATCCCAGCTCATTGCTCCATTGTACGTGTAAAGCAGACACATATGTTGTGTGTATTTAACCAGAGAAGATATGATTTAATCAGTTGAGCTGTTTTCAATGAGTGTTATCTTGGTTTAATAGCTTTTAATGGGGTTTAAGTCCTGCAAAGGTCGAGTTGAATTCTACTGTAGACATGACTGCATCATGTTAAACAATTCATTTGGGACGTCATGGGCATGTATGAAATATAAATCGGCTAATCTGACATCTAATCTTAGCATAATTGTACAAAACGATGCACATCTTACTACTATATTTCACCGATTAATTGTGATAGAATTTGTCAAATGTTAGAACAATTTGCAAAGTGATGTATTTAAATTTGGCATAAGTATATTACATGGTATTTCACAGTGTACTGCAATAGTACGAGCGTTTTCTTCCGTTTTCTTGGGACCTTTTATTCAAATGATTTACTAGTATTTATAACAGCGCCATCTTGAAATGAACGAATCCAACTCGTGATAATTATGAGATGACAATGTACTTGAAAATACACATCGCTTTTATTGAAAGTTTCTTACTATCCTGGTAAAAGCTAAAAGTGGCAGAAACGATTTTCACAGATATTTTTAGAGAAAGCTTTATCAGCAGTTACTGTTTTATTGATGACAGTTTCACATAAATACATAACGAATGACGCTTGCAGTAACTCTCTATGGAATCCTCTATTAAACAACGCTGGACGTCTGGGAGTTATAATACGTGTTCCTTGACGTTGACATGATAATGTTCCAATATTTGGGTTGAACGATATTCTAGAAACAACCCTACTGCCATTCTCACATTTTAAAACCAATTAGGCATACTAACGTGTATTACCTTTTCATGTAAAGAAGAATATCTAAAATATTTTGAACTTCATCATTCTGTGTTTTGCAGTCACGAATTCTCTAATACATAGCATTATTCTGCTGTTTCATATGATTTCATTTATTCAAATTAAGACATAGATGTGGAGAGACCGAGTTTAATGCACACTTGTTGAGAACTAGGCTAATCTTGATTTGTTACATCAAAACAGATGAGATTTGTTATTGCTAGTCACGTACTATATAAGGATTGTGATAATCACAACATCTTCCCTAGTATTCTAAACATGTTTTTGCTTTTTTCAACAGATTTGTGTCGTATATATTTTTGTCGACAAACAATGACTATTATGCTGTCGCTTACGCAATTCCACAATCCACTGCAACAGTTCACTAGAAAGTTAAACCTATTAAATTTCTACATCACTGTTACTTTTTTCTTTTTGAGGCTCCATTTTAACTTACGCAGTGTGAATGAATCAATGGTATGCCTTTGCATGATTTACCGACAAGTGACTCATTTCGGAATGCAATCATGCATTGTGAAAAAAAAAATGCTGCAGCGTCATTGGGACTCGAACCAGCGACCCACTACTTCGTTGATTATGAATCCAGGTCTTTACCGATAGGCAGTCATAATATATAACATTAATCTTATAAAAATAACACGTTTTGTAGAGATGCAATGGCCCTTTTACGAAATAAATAGCTCTAACGTTTGGAAATGGTCCCAAACAAATAATGACGACACCGATATGGTGACGAAATTGCATATGTATGGAAATATCTGCATCGCAATGCTTTGTTTTGGTTTTTGGAATTTGATTTTAAAATTTGCGAATTTGTGACATCATTCGAAATCAACATTAGATATTTCAACATTATAATCATGGCCTCATTTTGTCTCTGGATTTTTTTGAAAATTTATGTGAAATAGCTTTCAGGCTAAATTAAAAATTGATATAAAACGCTTGGTTTTTTGATCGGTTACAAAAATACATTTTAGTCATTGATTGAAATTGTGTCTGTCAATCATTACACTAGAATATTTACTCCAAAGGCTCTTTGATTTCTTGAAATAATTTTTGTAATGATAAAGTGAATCCCCTGGCCCTGTATAATTACGCAGAGATGTGCATCCGTATCCGCTGTGCATGCTGGGAGCAGCTATAGCTTACCTCTTGTTGAAGAGTATCCCATGCTTTAGTGAAATCTTCATTATCATCATGGTTATACACAACCATCTCCTTGTGGGTTGATTCTTGAATGTACGAGTGAACTTCGTCTTGCAGGTTAAGTCCAGCGAAGGCAATGATGATTATAGATACTTCCACGCATATTACTCCTACGATGAGAAAGTAAAACTGAGAACGAAAATTATAGGAAAACAATTATAAATAATCTGAAATTAAACAACTACCCTCCAAACACCAAGTCTAGCAATTAAACAAATTCTTGCCACTAATTTGTAAACGTCATGTTTAGAAGCTAGACAAGAATCTGCTCTAGACATTACACTGTTAGAACGTTTGGGTAAAACTTTACCTCTGGGTGAACAACCCTGTAGGCTAAAAAATAATAGCTTTGTCTCATTTTCCCCGCGCGCATTTGATTCATGTTGCGCGTTTGCACGAGCAAAATTGTATAAGTTTAATCATAGATTTTAAAATCTATGGTCTAATCGGCTGTAAAATCAATGTTCAATTTCAAGAGTAACATTGACCAATAGAAGCCTTAATGTAATATTGCCCAACAGCAAATTTAATGTAAAACAGAGGGCGCTATTTACTGCCGTATATTCAGTCTCATATAGACTGATTATGAGTATGGATTCGGTCGCATACAGACTAAAAACCGTATTAGAGAGACCAGGTTGACTGTTTTTGTAGTCGATACGCACACTATGATCTTGAACTTTATTTGTTTCTTTGTTTGTTGGTATATTTGTTTGTGTGTTTGTGAGTTTTTATAATTAGTACATAGCTATAATAGATCCATTCAGGGACTGTAGAATTGGTCAAATATTAAATACTCGCCGTTAATAACCAACAACCGCTATCTCTTGCAGCAGCTATGCATCCAATGATGGATATAAAAATAATAAAGAATCCTACTCCGATGAGAACATAGGCAACGTAGAGGTACGGAACACCAGATAGAAACACGGCATAAGTCCCACTCAAGAACCCCAGGTACATATATATTACAGTCACAAGAAGACCTATACCTGTCAACTGGAAAGACAAACAAAACAACATGATTAGATTTTCTCTTTTAATATGATGACGCTACGTAGCGCTAGTAAAGTACAATTAATGTTTGCTATTTTTTCTCCAGATACGGTTTTTTTCTTAACAAAGTTTGATATACACAGCAAAGAATCCTAATATACAACCTTACAGACTTAAACAACATACCGGGGTTTAAATCTGGCACTCAAACTTTTTAGATAGTTTTTGCTGTGTAAGAGGGGATTAAAGGATGTTGTTCAAAAGTTGCTCGTAGGTTGAGCAAAATGAAATACAATCGGTGAATGGCGGCAGTATAGAATCCATAACAAGATTTGGACTAGCCTTTGGATAAATGTAAGAATTACAATTAATTGCGATTGAGATAGATTGTCAGTTAAAACAGGTACAGGTAATTGTTTTTTTTGTGAAATTATAAATTGGTTTATTTGATGGCAAATTATTTGGATACCTTAGCAGCTCAGACAATGTCGTTATCGACAAAATAAAGACGTCAACAGCACTAAATATATCTTCACAAAATCAATTTTCGGCATAGGTATGTTGTTTAATAAAAACACTTGAATGCCAGCCTTATCAGTGATCGAATCATTTGTTATTGTATACATTAACAGCGCAGAAAATGTCTTGTAATATTTAGAGGAAAAACAAATGCAAAATTTAGTCGACTAGGCTATATAGCATTTATTCTTGATTTCCCGGGAGGCTCAAGTTGTCACTTTCCGTTCAATTTCATCGTATAAAAATCAATGTCCTAGATAAAACACCATGATCAGATGATGCAAAGGAAATGAGAAAAACTGGCAAACAATATATTTGTTTACTTCAAAAGGGATAACAACAAAAATTGGATCCGATAGGATGTTGTTCAAAAGTTATGTGTCTGACCGGATGACCATCTTTGCAACAAGATTTGAAATCTAAGACGGAGAATGTTTCATAAAGGTTAGAAGGCATCTTCGTGGCATTTTGTTTTGAAAGATGTCTTTATTATATTCTCACACGGCACGGTAGATTATTGTATGTTTATAACGTTTCCTTGAAGTTAGAAAAAGGCTGTTTGGTTTTTAGGGATTAGATTTGTTTCCTCACATGACATGCATCAGTATTAAAGTGTAGCTAAGTGTGCAGGTGCAACAGAAACGATTGGAATGGATTTGAGCTACCGGGGTGGAGGAATAGGGACATACATGTATCTAGAGTAGATATCCAAATCACCCCCACTGGCTGGTCCTATAATAAGAATTTTGAAAGCACATTGTGTCATAATATCCTTGTCTGATCAGGTGTGTGGCTTACTTTCTATCTTCGAACATTTCCCCTCTTGCATTAGTAAATCTGGGTATCCATGCCGTTGGGTAAGAAATGGGGGCATACAAACGTTCAACGGCATCTGAGGGATACAAACTTTACTTAACTTCGATCATAATTTCTCTTTATAGAATCTTTTAAGTGACACAATCGAATGATTCTTAAGATGGGATGAAATCATATGAGTATATTTGCATGTTTGTAAGATTAGTTGATTTGACTGTAAACACGTTCCCGATTGCAAAATTGACATAATGGTCACTGGTGGTACCAACAACATCATTGAGTGATTCCTGTTCGGCCGGTCGATGACAATCAAAAGATGATATTTCCTATATATTTTGATATATATTTTGTTCAGAACGGTCAACAACAACTTTATTGATTTATGGCTATATATTGCCCCTAAGGAACTTTGTGTTTGAATTTTAAAAGGTTTCTTGCAATTCATCAGCAAATCACTTAATGCAGGAAAGGAAAACAATCAATGTGTTTTGTTCAATTCACGTGCGAATCACAAAGTAGGTAATTATTGCTATGTTTTTTTGAAAGAGGAATTCAATTACGGGTAGAATGGACTTCTTTTGAAATTATCACTTGCCAGTACTGAACGAGGTTTATACGTTTTCAGTTACCATATGGCGCATACACATTATCACCACTATTATCTGAAAGTTATGGCCCTCATCACCATTAAAAATAAACATTGTTATCGTCTCGATCAAGAAAGGATGAGGCATTATGATGGGTATGGTATACACAGTGTTATCATGGTAATGTTGCTACACGCATGTATATGTTATTACAATTACCATAGCTACTATACACCCTATTGATATCTTAGCATACAATTTGAATGATTCATTTGGTGTGGTCCAAAAATGAAACTTAGCTTATATCATTAATATCAAAGTTAAGATAAAAGAATAAAAAGTATCAGTGTAGCAATTGACAGGACCGAGATTGGAGCAAACATTATCATCTCACTTGTACCCAAGTATACAGTTTGTTCAAATATCATTGTTGTATTTGTTCACATAAGTTTAGGGAGCAGCTGTTAAATTTATTTTATTACAATTATTCTAATTCATTACATCTTCTTTATAAGTGTATTACAACTAAGCCATCAGCGTGTTTTTCCAGTTTCAGATTCCTACGGTAAACAATCCTCACATACACATACCGCGCACATAATTATATGCCCTATTATTAGGATTTTAAAGATTTGTCGAGACATGAGGGGCGGTCAATAAGTTCGTAGAACATGTAGAACAAGGTACTTGAGAACATGGTCATTGTATACCTTAATGCACCCATCTCAATTTTCCTTGAAACATTCTATGTCTTCTGAATGGGAGTCTGGGAGTCTTCCGATTGCTCCATGAGCCATTCTTCAGTGAAGGCTCACCAGCATTGATCACCATCAAACCTGATATTTTGAAGGTAAGACTTAAAATTCTAAAATATGTTTCCCTTTCTGGGGGCCATGCTGCGCCTAGACCACAATATGGTTGTTTTAGTTATCTGACCTCTCTGTCGTGAATGGCAGCTTGACAAACTAAGAATAATGCAAAGGACACAATCCGAGAACAGACCCATTCCTACCAACAACCTTCTTCACTTGATGGCTTGCCTCAATTTTGCTATCAAAATTGTATGATATGTGCCTATTATTATACTTTCATTTGGCAAATGATCTGTAATGAAGACTCTCCCTGAATCTCATAAAGCAGCGATGAAGACCTTGACCTATATGACCGAGTGATGATCTTCTTAGGGATGGGAGATCCAGGTGCTTCCACTGAATGGACTCATAATTCCAGTGATTAATGTATGTCTTATCACCTTTAGCTAAATACATATGAAACTTAGCCTATAGCCAGTATCGTTCCGTGATGATTGTTTGCTTTGCTTCGCGGAAACAATATTATTAGCCTACACTGGCTATCCAGGCATTTTATTGTATGAGCTTGGAATGGTCCATGGATTTCCCATGGATTAGCATGTGTCCCTCACGAACCAACCTGGGTAAACAAACAAACAAAATTGACACCAATCAATTTCATGTTAAAATCATATATTTTATTATGAAACAGCTTTGTTGTTTATAAAATCATAATTTTATCCCAGATTACCATATAATACATCCAACAATGAAATGCAAGTGGATTTCTTGCGTAATACATAACAGTTGAAAATGTACTTGCAAAATTGTAATCCTAATGACAAGACTGAGAGGGACATTGTTGTGGATTTTTCTAACAACATCTTTCCACTATTCATTGTCTTATTATATACAGGGTGTCCCAAAAAGCGGACGGACCCAACAAATGTAATGATATCTTAAAATTTTCATTACCATGATCTCGAATGTAAAAATGGTTACTGGACATAATTTGCAATAATAAAATCAGCATTATTTTGGAACAAGTGATATCTTTATCGTAAAGCAAATTTTCTGAGAATTAAAAAATGACATTCAAATTTAGACGGATCTGTTAGTTCTTGAGTTAATGGTAAAAATACAGATAATATACATTTTTCGGTATTTTTTTCGTATAACTCAAGAACTGTAAAACCTACTTTTGAAATTCTCATAAAATTTACTCTAAGATACATGTCTCACTTTTTACAAAAGGGGTTTGATTTTTGAGAAAATTAGACAAATTGAGTCACTGGGTTTTGCTAATGACAGCCAAACGATGCGGCTTTTACATGAGTAATCATTTTGATGATTGGTGAAAGCACATTTTGAAATATCACAGCATTCGTCGGACCGCTTTTCTGTGACACCCTGTATGTATTCGTTGTCTAACAGCGTTATGTTGCAGTACAGTAGCGCCTATTCTCCAACTTGTGAACATGGTGAAGGGATCATACAACAAAATGCGGGTTTTGGTTTTCGATGCTACAATAAATAGCAATTGGTAATGCTGAATTACAAGAAAACAAAACAAGAATTGGGAGTTGTGACTATATATAGTTCCTGGGATTATTTTTCTCGAAGTTTTGAAGGAAAACGGGCAGAAAATTAATTTTACGATTTTACAAAATCAAACGCAGGGTCAGGGTGCCTTGAGAGTTGAGACATAGCCTATGTTTTTGTTTTGGCGCAGTAGGCATTTTATCTTAGTGCAATAGAAACAGTTAAGCACAGATATTTCTTGACTACAATGCAGCATTAAACTTGATTTATATACAACATATAAAAGTACGTTCATTTTGCTTACATGTATTTACTTGGGTCACACTTATAATATACATTTCATCTTGTCAAAAGCAATTATGTTTTTCTGATCTGACAGTTTCAACCATCTTGGGCGATGGCTATCAGAGTGATGTTTTTGATCCAACTTCTGCACACCAACAGAGGGCGCACCAGCGCCCAAAAGTGGATTAGTAAAACAAAATTAATTTTGACAAGACGAAATGAATATTATGAGTTTTCAAAAACCTAATGAACCTCTTCAAGAATAATGGGTCATACTTCCTGCGATTTACAATAACGAGGATTAGGTAAGACGTGGATACGGAGTTTTATATGATTATGGAAATAGCAAAAACTTACAACAGTAAGTTGCGTAAACTTTGAGCAAACTATATATAATTTGGATTAAGTTAAGACGTTGTAAATTTATTGTAAAACTGTTTGCATAAGTGTTGAAAATCGCACTTTTGTTAATTTAATCAAACCTGGATCATTTTCTCCAAGTGACAAGGGCTTGAAGAAAAGATTGATATTGTAAAGTCTTTGAAACACAAAGTAGTGCTTGGACTTCGTACACCTCTTGGGTATTTTGTATAGCACTATAATAATAATTATTATAACGATACCTTAAGAATCGCTCTGTCTAGTAACATTTCACCGTCATTTACAGTAAGATGCACATACTGCTCTTCACAAAATGTCGTTATTTTGGACAAATCGAAATAAAATCAAGCCAAGATCAGACACGCAATATGTGCATCAAAACTTTCAATTGCTGATATTCCGGTAAGATTAGACATCGAAAACAATCGATCAGTTTCGGAGATGTATGCAGATACTAATTTTTTATATACAGACAATACAGAACACCAGTCTATAATGTACATCTTTTTAAAATTGTTTTGAGACCTTTGTATAATGTTCATTATATAAAAATTATATTTACAAATTCATTATACATAGAAATATAATACACCTTTGTTAGAAATGTACATTCTTTAAAAATTTCATTGGTTATAATATAAAATAAGTGCATGGCTAGTTTTGATTTAAACGAGATCATTACAGAGACTTGCAAGAGTTGCACATATAATTATAAATCATCTGCAAACATTTTTATTCTTTTTGAAAATGTTTAATAAATATTGTTAGTCGGATAACCCGGAATGGTTATATTATCACTGACTGCTGAAATGAATTGAGCCCTGAGCAAGACTACAGTAGTCTTGCTCAGGGCCCAAGTCATCCCATTGTTTGGTTTCAAAATAAAATAAAAAGCGTCCTTTAAAAAATTTGAAAAGAACTAACATTTCGTTTGTGTTTAAATTTATAGGTTATATAGTAACTTTTTATCTCTTCCAGCTCCAGCTCCAGTGACATCTCACTATCCTGGACCTTTGGATACATTGAAATGGTTTTAGCATTTTACTTTGAAAAGCAATAAAACAGGGATGCAGTGGTAGTTTCCACGATCCTCCAGTGAACATTTGCTTGATCCTACACAGGAAAATATGTATGAGGTGTCAGTGGTGGTAGAACAGAAAGTAGTCTCGTAGCTTCCATCTGCGCCCGGTTCGCGAAACTCAGTAGTATGTTTTTACGCAATCACGCGATGTGCGTATTACAATAAGATTAACAATTTATGCATGCATGGCCAATTCGAATAGAACTAACTGTTCGTTTGTGTTTTAATTTGTAGAATGGCTAACACAATAAATAATGTTGTTCTTATTGGCACTTCAAGTAGCTTCCAGCTAAGCCAGGTTCTCGAAACTCGTAGTAAACTTACGACAATTGTATACGCAATGGCCATGATCAGTAATCACACGATGTAAGTATTAAAATTAAAAAAAATCTTTTCATGTATGACGACCGAGTTTCGCGAAACTGGCCCAGTTTCGTAAACGTATGTTACTTGGGACATTAGTTAAAACAGGGACGAGAGCATGTTTTAGGCGAGTTACAATATGGGCGAGTTAGGTAAAGGCGAGTTAAAAAGGCGAGTTACCCCCCACAGAGTCAGGCTATTTTTAGATATTCCCATGGGTAACACTATGAAGTCCCAGTGGCGAGTTACAGTAACACCACGAAGTCCCGGTGGCGAATTACAGCAACACTATGAAGTCCCAATGGCGAGTTACAGTAACACTATGAAGTCCCAGTGGCGAGTTACAGTAACACTATGAAGTCCCAGTGGCGAGTTACAGCAACACTATGAAGTCCCAGTGGCGAGTTACAGTAACACTATGATGAAATCCCAACAGTGAAATAAAAATGTCACAGTGTATTAAGTACTGTTTTTTTAAAAAGCTGCTAGGCCAAAATCAGCAACATCAATTTCCATTTATCATATATATTTCTCTCGGGCTTGCAATGATCTTGGGAATTAGTATATAGAGGCAGTGCTACTCTCGCCTGTGCATAGGCTGCCCTCTTCTTCTAGTATAAATAAAATCCTTAAAAAAATCAAATTGTATGTGCCAAAGTCAAAACACATAATGCCTAGGCAAATTTGTACAGTATTAATGGTATTTGTAATAACTATTGATTGCAGTATTTAAAATCAAGGCTGATATCTATTTATATGATAAAGTATAATATGGAACGGACATGAGTCAAAGAATACATTAATGGTATCAATTTTTTTAAATAATAATTTTTTGAATTTTGACCAAAACTGCATTTTTGGTTCAAAATCTTGGACTTTCCGGAAATTCACAACTCGCCACATGGACTTTCCGGAAATTCCGAGCAACTCGCCACATGGACTTGCCGGAAATTCACAACTCGCCACGTCGACTTTCCGGAAATTCACAACTCGCCGCGTGGACTTTCTGGAAATTCACAACTCGCCGCGTGGACTTTCCGGAAATTCACAACTCGCCGCGTGGACTTTCCGGAAAACACTGCAGGGGGTAACTCGCCATTTTAACTCGCCACGTGGACTTTCCGGAAAACACTGCAGGGGGTAACTTGCCATTTTAACTCGCCTTTTTCTAACTCGCCTATTTTTTAACTCGCCAATAACCTGTTCTCAACAGGGACAGTCTTAAGTACTTATTCTGTGTAGTGCTTTGTAAGCAAAGCAATCGTAGCAACATTGGGGTAGCTATGTTGTATGTACCTTTGTCGTTGGGTAAGGTAGCAAAAGGTGTTAATATACATTTGGTCACATATCTATCTAACCATTTGTATACAATAAAAAATTTAAAAAACATTGGCAATGCATTTTAATGGATAATAACCAGTGAGAATCATAATAGTCCAGCCACAGTGATTCACTGGCAACAGATATGGTATATGAATAACATAACAGTTGCTAGGCATTGTTGCCCTTTGTAAAAAAACCCATTCTAGTTCATGTAGTTTTGATTTACCAATAAAGAATTATCATACGAAAACCATGAAAACTGTACTTGTTTATAACGGCCGGTCAATTATTACGTCATTGCCGAAACGAGTAGCCACAACTCGCTTATTTAATTATGATTTTGTTTCGAATTATAGTAAAATCAGGTGTTTGATCATAGTGGTCTTTTATTCCCTTTAGTTTAGACAAAACTAAAGTGTGTTTTGTTAAGCAATGCAAGGCACTGCATGTTATTATTCGTGTCCATAATTATCGCTATCCTCTTTCAGATCGGTCATATAGAACTCCGTTCTTTTCGCAAACGTGACGATATCAATTCCAACTACAAAGGCCGCGTCACGTAATAGATCGCACTGATTCCCTGTACCTTTGGTCGTACAACCCTTCCATTTCATTGACCATGTCATTTAAATCTCTCAAGAAAACTAGCGTGACATGATAAACTACACTACTTCAAAAATTAAAAGATCAAAAACTGACTTTCTTTGTCTGCTCTCGTATTGCTGACCAAGGTGTTTCAGTGATATGGGACTTCAGTACTCGTTAGTACAAGTGTGCAGAAATGATACTCAAATGATTACAGTGTCAAGTCTGCTTTTGAAAATCGTCAATAAATAAGTATGATCATTTAATGTTTTGAGTAGTGTATACATATGCTGTGATTTCCCATTTAAATCAGTACTGGCACCGAAGTCGGAATATTAGTATGATACACATAATCATCAAAATGTTATCAGTCCGTATCGTAGACACCAGCCGAACAGCACCTTTGTTTAACTCCAAATCTTAGTAAGTAGTATAAAATGAGAATATAGACAATGAGGATGACCTGAAGGAAGACGAAACCCACGCAAACGGAACCAATTACTTGAAGGCCATGGTTTACGGTATCCATTATGGCGTCACCACAACCCTGCAGATGAAAAAATAACATAGAGAAAGGTGTTAATAAACAGCTACCTTCGACTATATTTATAAATATATATTTATAAATAAATATATATTTATAAATACGCACGTGACCCATGGGCATGACATACCAAGACCAGTAAACGTGACCAAATCTTCATGCCATTGAAAAGGATACGAACTCTTTAGATAAATATCATCAATTGAATACCAAAATTATTACTCATGGGGAGATTCCGAATTATGTTATCAAAAACAACATTTTGAAAGTATATTTTGAAATATATTTATTGACGGAATACTCCCAAAAACAGGAAAATACAACTAACCACAAACATGATAAAAAGAGATTATGGGCGAGAACTTTCTGAAAGCTTCTGAGAAAGGTTGCGATTTGTTACGCCTTTTGCCGCGCCCGACGCCGCGTCTCACTATTAATTTTAAAAATCACTTCACAATGTTTTACGGGCGTAATCACGAAAAT